>NC_142795.1:1855707-1965028 GCF_049724085.1 Artemia sp. Qi Xiang Cuo | reverse complement strand
AAACTGTGAGAAGAAAAGACGAAAACTTGAAAACCGAGGGGGACTAAACTGAGTTTCGACAGAAGATCGTAACATTCCCGTCCTTTATCCACCAGCACCCCTATTACTTCCAGGTACATCAAGCAGACATTCAATATCTTCCCAAAACTGTTGAATCTGTCACAAAGCGCCTGAAATTAAAATTGCCAATTAACAATCTTTAAGAAAAGTTTTCTGATTGCTCAAAAATGTTTCAAAAATGCTCAAAAAAGGGCTAAAAAAGTCAATGCACTAGGGTTGATTTTGTAAAGGGTGAAGCATCTCCCATATATTATTTATTTATTTCTTTTCGTACCACTTAGTGTGAAAGGAGTGGTAATAGAAACTCGGAAAGGGGTTCGTTCGGTTCAAAGTTGAAATTTCTAGACACTTTAAAGAGGTGCCCTTAGACGGTTTAAGGGGGCGGTAGGCCGGTTTTATGTTGCGACAGTTCGTTCGGTTTAAAGTTGAAATTTATAGGCACTTTAAAGACGTGCCCTTAGACAGTTTAAGGGGGCGGTAGGCCGTTTTTATTTTGCGACAGTTCGTTCGGTTCAAAGTTGAAATTTATAGGCACTTTAAAGACGTGCCCTTAGACAGTTTAAGGGGGTGGTAGGCCGGTTTTATTTTCCGACAGAGGTTATTGGTTTCAAGTTGGAATTGATCGTTCATTTTAATTTCTGTTTGCTCAAATTTCGATTATCCGTCCATTGCAATATCTGCTATATCAAGTCTGTTTGTTCATTATAGTTTATGTTCATTTTCAACTTCATTTATTCATTCATAGTAATTACTGTTAATTCTGAATGTAGCTCCCCCCCCCTCATTTTAAGTCTTAAAATTATTTTTTTTATTTTTTTTTATTTTCTCCAAATTAATATTAAAAAAGAATTTAAATATTTCTAAAAAGAAATGCCAGTAGGCCATTTTTACAAGTGTATAAGGTGGAAGCTATTATTTCTGTTTATACTCAGTTTAGCCAGTTGGGAAATAAAATCGGTCGACAGATATCGACCTGATTGTTCGACGAACCATTTAATCAAATGAAAGACTCTATTCTAAAGGCAAGGGGAGATTTGATGAAGGGATCCTTCCCCGTTTAAACTATTGTCTTGCAATCGTAGAAATTCTGGCCCACAAACTGAGTTTAACTCCCCCCTCCCCCTAAAAAAAAACAGTTACGAAATTTTATACCCTTTTAAATGCTGGCAGCGTTGTCATTTTTCTTATCGGAAGAACCATATTTAGCGTCACAAAATTTTCATTTGTCAAACTCTATTTAGATGCAAAACTGTTTTTGTATGCAACGCGGGCGATATTCTAATGCCGTCTTATCTTTCCCTCAAATACATTTTCCCCATAAATGAGAACTTATTATAACTTTTCTTCAATATTGGATCTTATTGGTTATTCAGGAAATGAGCGAGTTTTCGTTCCGAGTTGTCTCGTTTCAAGGCTTGAAAAGGGGGCAACATAAATAACTCCGACTTTTGTTATCTAAATAATCCGTTTGTCCCCTTAGAGAATTCTTGCTGGTTCGAATTGAAAGGGAATAGTGAACTTTGACAATTCAATTTTCATTTTGATATTACCATTCAGGAACATAAATTAGCCTAGTCAGCTGCAGTGACTTGAGTGTGTAGATATAATGAAAGCAGTTTCCTTTTTAAAAAGTCAATATCTCTCATGACTTACTATCGAAAGTACTTGCACTTGCAGGGGGCTTGGACCTCCCCCCTTAAATCTTTTTTTGAATTTCTGGCCAATTCTTATTTTGTGCTATCAAATGGAATTTGTTATTTTATTATTGCGTCCCCCTCGGAAGTATTCTCCCCCCCCCCCAAAAAAAAAAAAAAATCCTGCCTACGTGCCTGGTTATGTGGTCTTTAACTCCAAGAGCAGGTTCTTTCGTCTCTTTTTTGAGTTCATTGTTTCTCGATTATTGGTCAATTCAACACGACAAAACTACCAGGACACATTAAAAAACAACAAAGGAGTATTAAACCTTGCTTCGGTTTATCAAGAACGTCAAGATAAAAAAAACTCCCCTCCCCCCTGGATCCGTCTTAGGTCTATTCATGCCTGAAAGCCTCAATTTTCTATGACTTTTTTTTGGTTGCTAAGAAATTAAGAAGTTTTAGTGCAGTATCACATTTTCGTCAGTGTGTCTGTGTTGAACCGTGAACGTTAATTAGCAGAACTAATTAATTAAATTTAATGATACATTTTGTCCGTTAAATTCAAATATTAAAGATCTGTTAATTCCCAAAGACAAACATACCTTCAAGGGAAAGCTACAATATCTTAAGCTGTTTGATGCTATTTGTTTTTAGCTTAGTTTTTTTTGCTGATTTTCCACTCACATTTTTTTTTTTATTTGTTGCACAAAAACTGAATCACTTTTCCATAAAAAATTGTATTCCATTTATTCCCGTATTTTTCGGGCTACCACATTCTTCTGGCTACCTTGACCTAAGTATGCACATAAATAAAACACAAGTTTTTAAACTGAATGCTGCAACAGACTGTCAACACATTCTCTATGGACTCCCACTTGAAAAAGTTGACCACATCGTCTGTCTCGGATCTGAGAAAGATTCTAAAGGAGGATGTGATAGATGTGATGGAGGATGTGATGTAAAAAAAAAAAAAATATCTGTAGCTCAAGCATTCTGCGAACTCCGCAAGTATCTCTGGATTCTTCGTGAGATTAGCATAATAACAACGATAAGAAGTCAACAATGATGACAGTTCTTCTCTATGGTGTCAAATCCTGGGCCATTAAAGCAGCTCAGGGGTGCGCTCTGGAGGTTTTTGACCACTGTTACCTGCGTTCAATCTGACGCACCTGGCTATCAGATCAGTTTTTGAACGACATGAACCTCCCCGCTGTTACAACAGCGATAGAATCTCAGGCATCATCAAACTCCGACGGCTCCGCTGTCATGGACACAGTTTATATCGTCCTGATGATCGCCTCATCAAACAAATACTACCTGTTGAGCCCTTACCAAACTGGTGTAGAAGACAAGGAGGACAGTTAAAAGATTGGTAGACGCTAGTTCAGCAAGATCTTGAACCAGCGGGTGGTTTTACTAATTCGGCCATAGATGGGGAAAATGCTGGTTAGAAGTAACAAAAAAAGCACAAGACTGACCATCACGAGCCCACCGTTCAGAGGCTTTGTTCAGATGCCGAGTGAAGTGAAAGCGCTGGTTCGGCTGTTAGTACTAGAAGTACTATAATTGTTATTTTATTCAGCCTAATATACTGTTCAAATGCTGA
Source organism: Artemia sp. Qi Xiang Cuo (assembly GCF_049724085.1). NCBI lineage: Eukaryota > Metazoa > Arthropoda > Branchiopoda > Anostraca > Artemiidae > Artemia > Artemia sp. Qi Xiang Cuo. Next base: position 1,961,725 of record NC_142795.1, on the reverse strand, counting down.
AAAGTAACATCCATATTTACGAAGCAGGGTGAACAATTGAAAGATGGTGCGACCCCACCTCTTCCTAGATTCTCCCTTTATATTTTGAAAATTACCTTTTTTGAGTATTTTTATTGAAAAAAATCGAAAAAAAATAATTTACCCTCTCCCCGGATTTTCAAAAATATATTTATTTTTGTAGTTTCATGAAAAGCGGGAAAAAAGTTCTTGTACCCCCCTGCATTTTTGTGAATTTGTGCTCCCTCTTTTGGAAGGATGCAAATAAATGCATTCACTCCCTGATGCATTGTAAAGCTTTAATTCTGACTTCTAACTAAATTCCTCCACCCCTCCCCCACCCAGTAAGAACATTCAACTCTCCCAGTAAGAACGTACAAATATTCAACTCTCCTAATCCTAGAGTCAGTTTATCAGTTTTGCTCATCTGAAACCAGAGAAGTTGTATTTATCCTAATTTTCAATATACGTTTTTTTTCTGTTTAATATATTTTTTTTTCACAGGTCTAAATCACTCAATGGTTTGTTTGGAACTTCTCTGTCTGCCCTAAAACTTCGGCTGTTTTTGGAGGGCTTTTATTGCTTGTCTTTTCGATCATTTCTTTTTTTTGGTTAAAACTTTATTTATTCTAGTGCTGATGTTGAAAGTCCACGGAACCTTCTTTGTTTCTAAATGGAATTTGATTTATGAAAAGCAAACAATGTCACTTGAAAAGGCCTTGTATAAGGCTTTTCTTGTTACCCTTGAGAATATGCTAGATATCAAAAGCCTTTTCTTTTTGTGTCCTTAGTCTCTGGTTGAGATAAGCAAAACTCTGCTAGCTCTGAGGCAGTCATTTCAGGATTGCGTCCTGAACATTCTTGTCAAAGTGTTTTTTTTTTGCCAGAAATTTCTAATCTAGACACATTATGGTTTAGATTGCTCATTTTATAAGACTTTCCCTATAAAAGTTTTGTGCTTGGCTTCCCTTAAGAATATTAAACAATAAAAAAAAAAACAACAATTTTTCATTAAAGTAAGCAGTGACGGTAAAACTTAGAACGAAAAGAAATTATTTCGTATATGAGGAGGGCTGCCCCCTCTTAAACCCCTTCTCTTTACGCTAAAGTTTTATTTTTTGTCTCAGTTTTTCAAGAATCACTCAAACAGAAGAATCGTTGAATTTGAATGAGAAATATTCCTAAGCACCAAAATACTTTGTCCTAAAGAGCGGGGGTATTGAGGAGGGGGCGGCCCCGTTATATAAGATTTAATTTCTGTCCGCTTTAAGTTTCCATGTCGCCCTTTACTTTCGGTTGAGAAAAATTGATTTTTTTTTTTTACATTTAGATTTTGTTCGTTTTTCATAGTACACCCGGGGTTACCATAAATCCGTGGCGTTTTGCACTAAGGGCCCAAGTCTACTTCTTTCCGAAAATGAGTAAAGCATATGATTCGAAAGAGCTCAAAGAGATCTATTGATTTATCTATTCAAAATGGGCTTATCTTTAATTTTGACCGAGTTGTTGCCAAAAGGGTGTATGTCCAAATTCGTGAGAAAGTATTACGCCAAAAAGGCCTAAGTGCAGTTTTTTCCAGATGATGTACCAGCTCTTTCAAGAATAGTGCAGGGGAACTGTCTGTCTGTAAAACCTGATACTGTCTGTAAAACCTGTTTTATTGGGACCTTTGACATGCCCACAATAGGTTTAATGAAATCGATTTACAGTTAATCAAGGACCACATTAGCTCTTTACTAGCTTTTGAGTCTCATTATTTGAGGGGAGAACCTTCAAAAAGTATCTCTCAGAAAATTTGAATATTGCGCAAATGTTTGACCCCTACAAACCAAAGAGTGAAGAAGAGAGTAGAAAAAGTTTATATATCACTTAATACAAGAAAATGTTTTACGAAAACCTTAATCTTGTATTCAAACCTCAAGCCAAAGATTCTTATGGACTATGTGAAAGCTTGAAAATGAAAATTCAGGTAGCTCCTAATCTTGGAAACCCTGCAATCTTTCAAAAAGACCAGTACGAAAGTACCTAAGCTAGCTTATGACAGAGAAAAGAAAGACAAGAAAAACTTCTGAAATTAGGAGGAATTCTGGACATTTGACATTTATGTCTTTCAATTCTGGATGTTATGGCGAAATTAGTCTTCTGTATGCATCAGCTCTGGAGGTATAATTTGACAGTTCATGTTTCAGAAGATGGAGGGAAATCGCACAATTTTTTTGACACGAGGGGCAGTCAGAAAAGAGAGTTAGTGAGCTCATCTCCGCTTATATTTGTTGCTGGGGCCATATTTGGTCAAATCTGAAGCAGGTCATACTTGTCTATGGTACATGCAGTGGTCAGAACAGAAGTTATATTCTTACTGGAATGCTGTCTTAATTATTGTTCTAATTTGCTGTCGGAGACCTAGAAGTAATTGACCAAAAGTTTCTGGAATCAGGTCACACACGTCCCAGCGTGCGAAAAGTGGGGCAGTATGGTAGCCATGCTACTTGGCAGTTTTCTTGGCCTAGATTTTGTCAGAAAATGCCAGTGCTTCCACTATCCCCAGATTTGTTGGCAGCTTTTGGAATTTTGTCAAGTTCTGCTACTGGCCGCTTTGCAACTTTTTTCATAGCTGCTCACGTCTAGAGCGTGATTCGGGCCATTCAAGGATAGAGAAAGAAAAAAAAAATATTCAAGTCAACGTGCCTGCTCAGTGGGCAAATGTCATCAGGACTTCCAGAGACAAGATACCTATGTATTCTCATCTGATTAAAAGGAAAGAAATCTTAGATTTTGCTCAATTTTTCAAGAAAATATTCACCTGAAGAATCATTAACGTTGACAAAAAAGAGCCCAAATGGAATGAAATCCGCTGGTTCCAGAACACAGGATTTAGAAGCAGTGCAATTCAAAACCTCCTTAAGGAAAAAGCGCAATTCGAAGCATGAATTCACTTAAAAGAGGTTAAGGTGGTACCATCCTCGATTCTTACCTAGAGTTTGCCAAATGACCTCGCAACCAGCAACGCCAAGTACGATGACCTCACCTGTCTTCTTCTCTTCATCTCAGAATATTCCGGTTGGTTTTACAGAAACCTTTTGTATGGCTAGGCGTATCACGAGTATATTTCAGACGAAGTTGAGCTTCGTAAAGAGGAATTAAATTTTAAAAAAAGTTTTTTTTTAACTGAACGTAAGCAGCGACATTAAAATTTACCATGAACAAAAACTATTCCGCATATGAAAGGGTTTGTCCCCTCCTCAACGCCTCGCTCTTTACGCTAAAGGTTGACTCTATCTCACAACTTTATTTTTTAAAACAATAAAAAATCTTAGCATAAAGAGCGAGGCTTTGAGGAGGGGAAAGCCCATTAAGATTCATTAAGATTCTATCACTTTTAGGGGGTGTTTCCCCTTTTTTTTTTTCAAAAATAAGGCACATTTTTTCAGGCTCGTAACTTTTGATGGGTAAGACTAAATTTGATGACACTTATATATTTGAAATGAGCATAAAATTCCGATTCTTTTGATGTATCTACTGGTATCAAAATTCCGTTTTTTTTAGTTTCAGTTACTGAGCTGGTTTCGGTTACTATCGCTCCTTACTTACAGTTTGTTACCACGAACTGTTTGATATTCGTCTTTCGATTGATTTTGATTCGTTTTATATAACGAACTGATGATTTGTAAGTGAAAAAATAAAAGTTTAAAAGGAATTAAGCCCATTTTGCTAATAAGAAAAGCTGAAAATTTTGAGATTCTCGTTTCGCAAAAAAGGCGTAACTCCCTTATCTTCTTAAACAAATAATTCATCGATTTAGCGAATTTTTTTCATTTTGATCTCCTGTAAAATTAGGAAAAGTGGAATTAGGCCCTTTTTGCAAAATGGAATGGAAATTTCAGGAGGGATACTACCCCTTAAACTCGACCCTGTAAACCAAAAATAACTTTTACACAGCAGTGACTTGAGAGAAACTGTATTATATATATATATATATATATATATACTATATATATATGTATATATATATATATATATATATATATATATATATATATATATATATATATATATATATATATATATATATATATATATATATATATATATATATATATATATATATATATATATATTTACATGTCGTTTCTTTAATTGTATTAGAAATCAGAAATTATTTTCTCTGGCTTCTAGAACTTGGAAGGAAATATGAAAACTTATAATTTTTTGTATCTTTTTAGACAATTAATTTAAATTGGAATAAAAAAATTTACGAGTGGGAGGTGTGCATAGCAAACACTTGAACACGGACTCTTTCGAATTAGTGTGGTCTTTCGACATTAAGGAAAATATTTATTTTGTCTAGTTAAGTATTTGGTATTCTAACCTTATATTTCATTTCTCTTTCAGTTCAATGAATGAAAAGATTAATGAGTCGAGCGCAAATTTCGATCGACTTCTTTTCAAGGAGGCTTTGAAAACTTGCTTTTTCGAGTATCAAGAAATCAGGGATAAATACAGGGAGCAAACGATGGAGGATATGCATCGTGACCTGATTATGAAGTTCATTGAAACTCAAGCACTCATTTTGTCGCCAATTTGTCCCCATGTGGCAGAGCATATCTGGACACAAGTGTTAAAAATGGTAGGTTCTTTATAGATAAATTGACTTAAAAATACATAAATAAATTATAATTGATTTCTGAATACTCAAGAAAAAGAATTGAGCAAAAATCTCAAGAACTCTACTTGGATGAGAATAAAAAAAAAATAGAAGAAAAAAAAAATAATCATTAACTTCTTGTGATTTTCTCCTTTTTTTTTCTTTTTTCCATGCTCTTTGGGAGTTGATGACTCTTGGCCATGTTGTAATTTGTGTTTGTCCCGTTTATTGCGCGCGACACCTTGCTCTGCCTTGGTTTGGCGGACGATATGTCGCCATTTTTTTTGCGTGTGTCTTTAATGCTATTGTTTTTTCCTCTCTTTCTGTGCATTCCTGGCCATAAAGCCACAAGGGAAAAATATTATAGTAATTTCTTTTTTTATTATATTTTTTGTTAACTAAAATGGACTATGAAATCTGTATGTTTGTGCTCGATACAAAAGTAAAGCAAAAACAAACGGCAATAATCGCGGTAATACTTCTTAAAAAAAAAAAAAAAAAAAAAAAAATGGCGAATTGTGTAATTAAGATTATTGACTTTCAATTTTGTTCTTTTCTATGGTTTATATGATTAATGGCGATATTTGTCTGAGAGTATGTATAAATCAGAATTCTTTTGTTTTCAAGAACTGCTTGAACGGACGATCTAATATGGATAACGTAGGCCAAGGTTAGCTTGTCAAAATCTTGGTGTGTTAAGTTGACTAGCTCACATTAAGCTCGTACTAATGAAGAAATTTGGTGTTCTTGATCTTCTCTACGTTTTAAAGGGTATCTAAAAATAAGTCTTGACGAGTTTAGGGTATTAGACTATCAATGTCTAATAGGTCTACAATCTTTGGTTTTGGTATATTCTTTAAAACCATTTAAAGGTAAAATTGCACATCCAAAACTTTAATATTTTGAAAATTATTCGAGTCAGGAAATTAATTTCAGGATTGGATCTTAAAATGAAATTATGCCCCAAGAAAGTGTTTTCAAGCACAAAAGAATGAATAATTTCGCAGAAAAGCGCTAGATGGCTTCAGTTTTTTCCAAACAAGTGCTAGTTTCCAGTCTTTTCAGTTTTGCATGCTCTGTCTTATACTTCTGCGGTTTCTTTTGCATATTGTTATCAATTTTAACGAATGCATATATTACCAACAAGTAAGATCTTTGTCTTTTGAATTTACTCTACTGTTTGAAGTTTAATTCTAAATTGATTGGGAGGAGATTATTTTGTAATGAGATTTCTACCTTTTATTGAAAAGATTTGGCTCTGCAAGAATTTTCAACTTATAGAACTAAGTTGAGGAATCTGCAAAACCTATTTTTTTTAATTTCTTGAAGACTGTCATATATGCCCTTTGCCCTTTGTCTCTGTGATATGCGTACAAGCAGTCACCTCTCCTCACAAAGAATGGTATCTCCAACTATATTGAACTGGATTGACCTTGAACATTTGAATGCTGTGGAGTAGGTTCGGGAGGGAGATCCTAATAGCAGGCTTCTTAAATAAGTTGATATTGCTCAAATTATCCTTTACTTTGGGCTAGATTTGCCGTATAGGATTAGAGAGCCTACTCTATTGATTAATGAAGTTCCATAAAACGTACTATCGAGGGCACACGCAGGGGGAAGAGTCTTAGGGGCGGGATTCCCTGAAAGCCTGAATTTTTTCAATTTTTGGGAACCTCTGCTCAGATTAGATTGTCGAACCATTGCCCTCCTAACTGGAAAAGGTTTCTCCGTACGTGCCTGTGCGTTGGTTCGTCTTTTTTTCCCGTTTGTCCTGAGAAACGATTCGTAATATCTACAAAATCCTTGAAACACAAAATTGGAAAATATGCTCTTTGTGCTTAATGAGCGTGTTTTGATTTTATGGTTTGTCTTGTCTTAATCTATGGCCTTTAAGAATTCGTCAGAGGTCTTCTTTCGGTTTATCACAGTTTGTATAGCCTATTAGCTTGAAACGGTAACTTTTCAAATCTTATTTTCTGGACTTGGCTTGTTTTCATTTCACTTTTGAACTTTTATACAACGAACCTAGAGATCAAATGCTCCTAATTTTAAATAATACTAAAAAGAGAATCTAAAGCAAAAGCAACCGATCTTCAATCTAAAAATAATGCCATGTACTTTTGCAACGTAGTTAGTTTTTCATGAACAATATTAAGCTCCAGAACTTGTGTCATTATCACTTATTAAGTTTGCCTATGTTAGAAATAACTCAAAGCATTTCTATTGTGAATGTATGCCAGGCTTGGCGTTTCTCTTGTTCAAATTGGGGGTTAAACTTGTACCTGAAACTTTTGCTTGGTTAAACGTGGTAAAGTGGATAGCGTATATCAATTGAGCATTTTCCATAAAGGAACGGGGAAATCAGACGTGCCTAACTTTATAGTTTTAAACGAATTCGAAAAAAGAAAGAGGACAATTAAGGGAAGAGAGGATGGAGAGTGAGGTAGAAGGAGACAGAAAGAGAGAAAGGCGGGAGGAGGAGAATGTATCTTTGTAAGTAGGCACTTGAAATTTGATTGAAGTTGACTTTATGTAAGGTTTCGCTATGATTCTACCCCCTCGGAGTTTTCTCTTTTTTAAAACAGTATCTTAGGCTAATGCCTTATGGTGGGTAAATCTAGAAGAATTTTCCAAACATAGAATCATAGTCAACGCCATAGCGATAACCTGGTAAAGAGGGATGTGACTCCCTTCAATTTTAAAAAATGTTTTCCTCTGCATCATCACATAAAACGGATGCAAATTTTTAAAAGGCTCCTTTGATCATCAAATTGAAGTATTTTATAATTATTATTATTATAAAGACTGAACGCTAGTTGGACTGACCTCCCTTGCATTTTCAAAATTGGATTTTAAGAAGAACAATTGACAGGTGAAATAAAATGTGAATCCGTTAAGAGCTTTATTCCTGCAGCCAGTGGGACAAGTGGGACCAGTGGCCCCAACTAGGGCAATTGTAAATGTAAAATAGAGGATTTATGTAATAGAAAATGGACGTGTTACATGGTTTTAATTTCAGAGTCATACAAGGTTTTTCAACCTGAATAATTGAAGGGTTTTAAACCCATTCCTACTCAATTCACTTCATTGTATAACCTCGTAAATATTGTATCTTTTTTTTACTTTAGTTTGCATCTTTTTTGACTCACTATTTGTTCGTAGAATACTTAGGGTTCGATCCCTAATGATTATGTTATTAATTACAATGCATAAATTCAACGTCAAAATTTGTTAAAATTTATAAATGATGTTTAACTTCCTCTAAAGTTCCTATTTTATTATATGACATTTATGTTTGTTTTAATTCATTATTTTATTTCCATGACCGAACAAATTATATTCCAAGACAAAACAAATTAGATACATATTCATAAAATAGTGGAACATTTCTTTAAAAACTCGAGTCGAACTTCCGTTTAAAGCTGTAATACCTTGCCAAAAGTGAGTCACTTGTTGTGAAAACCCCATTTTTTCGCCTAATGCTAACAATCATAGTTCTATGCGTTCCTTATTCCACTAGTCATAGGTTTTTAAAGTTTGCCCTCCATGGGACAACAGTCGTGCCCTTAACTCGGTATTCATCACTGTAACTCACCATATTGTTCTACTGAACCCGGCAGAAAACTTTGTTACCCAGTCTACGCTTATTACGTAGCTTGAAAGGTTGGGTATTCAACTAATGTAACATGAGTAGAATGATACTTGCTATAATGGTATCATGTAAATGTCATCAAATTTAAATCCTATCAATCTCAGCCGTCTTTAATGTATTCTCACCTATATTTGGCACCTAGTTAACAGAATGTGTTTGAGTAATCGTAAGTATACTAAATAAGGTTTGAATTCTTTTTTAGGAAGGTAGTATACTTGACGAGTCTTGGCCCAAAGTGGAACAGATTGATGCCCAAATTCTTCGTGCTCGAAACTACCTTGATGATGCCGTTCATGGGTTCCGGACGAGAAAGATAGCATACAAATCCCTGATAATTGGGAAGGCTGGCAAGAAAGGAGCTGCTCAGAAAGTTGAAGAGCCAACTCATGCCACCATTTGGATAGCCAAGTCCTATCCAAGCTGGCAAGCTATTATCTTGTCAACTCTGGAAGAACGCTGCACGGTTAGTTTAACATTTATTTAAGTATACCTCCACATAGAGAGATGCGAATTCAATTCATTGGTTCTTATTCCAGCCGAATGACTATAAAAATACCCCCTCCCCCCCCCGAGGTTGTTATGAAGGATTTCCAGGAAAAGCTAAAAATACCTGCCAAATAGATTCTACTTTTCCTGCCTTTGCGCTCCTACCACTCTAAGACAAAATGCCCTTATCTCTCCCTCCTAAGGGTTACACCCTCAGGATTGTAGACAAATTTTTTGGATAAGATTAAGTTTTAAAGGACGACAATTGATTTATTGCCTCAAAGTTGAAGCCTGTAAAAATATATGCATGTCTATGCCTTCCTCCAACAGGAATTGACATTCGGCTGATAAAAATCACTTGACTGCAGAATAAGTTTCACTAAGTGGAAACCCAATAACTGTGAAAACGAAACGGTGAACCCCCTATTATATTGGAAGGTTCTGTTTCGAAATAAGTTTTATTATTTCAATTTTTGTATGTAAACAAAGTGTGTAGGAAACTTATAGAAGTGGAAACCGGTGCTAATGCCGAAACAACGTCATCTAGCATTTGGCAACTCTGACGAAAAAATCCTGCATACTTGTACATTCACCTATTTGAAAGTGAGGAGGGGGGGGGGTAAAGAAGGATGAGCTGTATGTGCAATAGACCTACCAACTTAAAGTCAACGAGGTTGCTTAACCTGTCAGAATTATCCCTAGTAAACCTAGGCTTACTCTGTGAAGACGCGATCTTGTCTTAAAATTAATCCTTGAAAATAAAAATTGCTGATTAATTATCAGCTTACAGGAAAATTTCAGCATTAGTTCTATTGCACTGTTGATTTCCTATCTTCCTAATTTGTTCCCGCAAGAGATCCAACTCTTATAAGCTCCCCATTCTCTTTGTCATACGAAAGTAAACTGTTGGGATCGTTTTTCTCATATTCCCTGAATGTTGGCTCAATATTAATTAGTGTAAGGAGTTTAGATTACATGAAATGAAATTCATTTTCATCTATCATGTCTAACCAATGTGTTCATAGAGCCTATTTAGCTGAGATAAATTTTGCTTCAAGGATTGTATTTACAGCAGAAATTCCTGATTTTATATTTCTTGTCATGGAAATAGTTATAATCATGTTTCATGTGAATTACTAAATTGTAATTTACTTTCTCTTAATTGTAATTGCTCATTACTTTCGGTTTTATTTATGTTTTTGCCCCATTTTTTTCTGGGATGAATTCCATTTTGCTAGATTTTGTGTAGTTAGATCTTGCATCTTTGCAAATTTGGGCATAAGCAAGATTGAGGTTTCCTCACATTATCAATATTACCATTGTTATAGAGAAAAAAAAAATTTACACAATTGAACAAAAGCTGAGTCTAGGCGAAAACAGCTGAGTCTAGACAGAAAAGGACATTTTCCAAACACCATTACCAGTACTTCTTTTCTTGTTCTGTTCCAACGAATTTCAATATCTTCACCCTAAAAAAAAAAGAAATCAAACAAACGTTTGTTCCTTTTTAAGGTGAAACGAGAATCGTACGTAATTTTGCCCAAAGCATTATCTCAGATTTTTAGTATTCTACTACTCTTCAATTTACTACGTTCGGACAGCAAATGCTTTAAACTAAACAACTAGAAACTAGAGGCTGATTGAAAAAAAAAAAAAATCCAAGAGGGTACAATTTTCACACTAGGCTAGACCGTTGTCAGACTAGGGTCTTATTATTGCTGATTGTAGAGGACATTTTGCTGCTTTGTGCATTACTACTACTACTAACAACTCACTGCAGCACCAAGCCGCCTGATGCCAACACAGCTACGTACGCCCCACCTCTATCCCGATCAATTAAAAGAATTTCTCATTTCCTTAAATATTTCCTTACGACATTGTCCCACCTTATTCGAGGACGACCTTTTTTTCGTTGGGCCCGAGATGGTTGGCTGAAAAGGAAAAGGTTTGTTGTTTTCAATAGACCAAATAAACTTGTCAAATAGACAATCTTACCAAATAAAGTGGCAAGACATTAAAGGAAAAGTTACATTCAAAGACTTGCATGTTAAGGGAGTGTAATTTGTTTCAAAGCAAGAAACATGAAATTTTTAGCAAATATAGTGGTAAGGTGTTGTTTCTAAACCGGGTTTTTACGTCCTTAAAAACTAAAACCTGGAGGAATACGGTGTCGAATACGGTGGCATAGATTTAGAAACGAGGTTACAGTTGCCATGAAAAGCGTTCTATTCTTCCCACAAAATTATGAAACATAGGAATTTTCGTATAATTTGGGCTCAAGCCTCTGATTTTTTTTTTTGAAATGAAATATTTTAATTCCTATCACCTTCTGGGGGGGGGGGGGGTCTTTACCTGTCGGGCAAATTAACAAAGGTGTATTTGCAGAAAGGAAGACCATTTTCTTGTATGTGTAGGATTATTCTTTCTTGCTCAAAGACGACCAGGAAAATTGTTTATGGACTGTATGACCAAATGCAGGGGATGCCTCAATGCCGTTTTCATATATATTGCGTCATAATAAAAAAGAACTTCTAGCAGAGCTTCGTAAGCTACGGTCTCATGTTTAGAACCAAATGAAACCTCTCCATTTCTTACTAAATGGCATGTGCTTTATAGCAGTATGTTTTGGATAATATTTGGTTATGAAATGTATGTATCGTCACACGTATGCTTATTTGGTTATCTTATTTTCTTAATTATATTGCCCTTCAGGATTCAGGGTGAAAACTTTCCGGTCTTTCGAATGAAAGTCCTTATCAGTAGATTTTTCTCTTCTCAATTCAGATTCAAAAGAGGCTGGAGCTTATAAAAGACTAATATTTGCTTTGTTTCCAAACTTCACTCAGGGGAAACATAAGTGTCCTCATCATTTATACCTCCTTGGTAAAATTCAGGAAATGAGGTCAAATTCAAGTATGTATCGATTCGAGGTCAATAATAACAATGAAATTTGTTCTTCCATCCTTGTCTACAAAAATGATCAGGTCATTAATTTGTAAGATGAAAAGCTTGCTAACAAAATAAAAACAAAGAAAGAAATAGAGCTAGTTCTGTTACACAAACGTTTATTGCTTTTCTTGAGAAAGTGAACCTTGATAGCCAGGGAACTCAGTAAAATTACCTCAAAAGAATTACCAGGGTCTTCGCTCAGGTGTTGCCTTAGCAAAGAGCCATTTGCCTTCAGTGTATTATTTCTTCCGTTTTTAGCCAGGAAACTCAGTAAAATTACCTCAAAAGAATTACCAGAGTGTTCGCTCTGGTGCTGCCTTAGCAAAGAGCCATTTGCCATCAGTGTATTATTTCTTCCGTTTTTCCTCCGGTTACTCCGCATGGAAGGCATGTATTTGCATTCGTATGAATTTTTACGTGTATTTTTTTTTGAGTAGGCCTATTTCCCGTTTGTGTGTGTAGTCATCTACTGGTGAGATTAATTTTTTCAATTCACTTTTCATGCTCACTTTTTTCTGTATTATTGGTTTCTTAGTTCAATGTAAATATCCGCATAAAAAAACATGTCCATTTTGAAGCATAGAAAAATATTATTTTGAATTTTCGCTTGATATTATCTACATTGTGGCTCTTTAGTTCCTGTATGTTGTTGTATGTATATATGTTGCTCCCGTCGGTTTAGGGATCACTCTATTTCTTTTTGTTTTGACAGTGCAGACCATCCATTCTTTCCGCTCTTTTTCATGCATGTACGGGTGCTCAAATAAAGTTGCAAATACCTGTAAAGAAGCCATAAGGTCACAAATGAAAATGCAAATGCCTGCCATTTGGAAACGCAATTGTAAAAAAGTACTATTAGGAGAATCATGGCTTCTCATAGTTCTTCATTCCTCTGAAGTACTTCAAATAATAAATTAAACTCACAATTAGAAATCAAGCATAAAAAAGAAAATATTTTCTTCTTTTTTTATACATTGTACTTTACTTGCTTGTAAATTGCTTGTTAGATTTTCTGGTTAACTAAATATTGAGATAGCCAAGAAATTGAAATACTTTTGGAACTAGGATTTCATCCTGAATCCTAATATACATATAACGTTCATTTTGTCGCGAAGAAACCTTACCCTTCCCCCTTCCAATGGTTAAAAATATAGCCTGAATTTTTCGTATGCACTAAAGGCAGGGGCGGAATTTGCTATGAGGAATGGGGGCAACTACCCCCACCCCCCCCTCCCCTCACACTCTAGTTCCCCCCCCCCCCCCCCCCGATGAAATTTAGTGTCTATATACGAAACAAATTTAATTTTTCCATAAGTTTAGTTTTTGTTTGTTTATCTTATGCTCAGAAACTCAAAAAAGATATAAAAGAGAAAGACAATGAATTAGTGGGTTTAATTACGACTGATTCGAATCAGTATCTAAATGAGTCGTAGGTTTTTCGTTGGGTTGTATTATTCGTTCGTGAGCAATTGTTAGTGTATTTTTAGTGTCTGCGATGATACCTTTTTTTCATTATTATGTATGTTTCTTTCTTGTTTTTCATTTTTTCTTACTCCATGCTCCTCTTGCTGTATTTTGTATTCATGGAGGAGTCAAATATATTATAATTATTATTATTATTATTATAATTTTAAAAGCTGACAATTACCTTCATTTAAAACTTTAGTAGGTGAACTAAACATGGCTTCCACATAATTTGTTATTAGTGCGAAGGATGGTTTTGTTTGTCATGACGTAACAATTTTAGATTAGGTTGTATTCATATTAATTTTATTCCTAAGCTAGGTTAAGCATCCAAACTGTTTTGATACCTATTTGTTTAAGTGTATCAAGGCTGGAAAGGCAGCTTTACGGTAATAAATGGTGTTAGGAGGCATTACAATTGAAATGCTGTTCCTTCACGTTTGGAGACTCCTTTTGACAAAGCAAACAAAATCAATTGATGGAAATGTCAAGAAAAATTTATCATGTCGTCTTCGTGTTTACTGACATTGAGTGTCTTTCTTTCCAATTTTGACAGAAAAACAATCCTTGTCTTTGGAGAAAGAAGAAATTCGTTGCTAAGGCTCGATACAGTTGACAGCTTAGTCTTTCAGTCTTTGCACACTTGTAAGGACAGGAACCTAATCCTCTTGCTTTTTTTTCTTTCTTGTGTTGAGTCTCTTAAAGGTGTGAATGTATGATGTTGAAAATGTTTTTGTTTTTTAAGTATTTGTTTCATTTTTGTTTCTCCCCTGTTTTTTTCCTGGCCATAGAGCCTTACGGGGGAGTTTATATTGAAGTGTATTTTGTTGAGTTTATTGATTGAATTGATTGGTTGATTACTAATGTCCTATCCAATTTTTTTTTGATTCTGTGTTTTTCTTTTTGTTTTTTTTTGTCTGTATTTGTACTCCGTCATTATGATGGGCAATAGATTTTCATTAGTAGTTTTTTACATATGGAGAACTCCGTATGTTAGATGGAGAATCTTACATATGTTTCTTTTTTCTTCTCTGATTTTTGCTCTGTATAGCTTTACAGTTTTTATTTAATCATACTGGCTGATTTTGAATTAAGTAGGCTCTAGGCAGTGGCGGATCCAGAGGTAGGGGTCTGTTGGACCTCGGTCCCCCTCCCAAGATTTTTTCTGGCGCCCTCATTTTTCATTCCACATCTTATTTGAAGGAATATTTAGAAATTTTATAATTATTTGTAGTCTCGAAAAGCTGGCCTTGAATTGAAGCTGATAGTTTTTCTATATTTAAAACTCCTCCATCACAGTTTGAACGGCTTTCAATACCTTTAAATAATTTTGGTAAGCTTTATAATTTCCTCTTGAAAGTATTTGTTTCCGCAGTCATTTTTTTTGTAATCGCAGCGACTTTTTCCCATGCCTTGAAAATCTTTAAACCAACGCTTTGCAAATTTGAGTTCAGTTTATTGAATGTAGCAAATAGGAAGTACAAATAAGCTACTTTAATTAACCACTCAAAATCACGGAATCTACCCTTAAATGGAGAAGTAATATTTCGGGGGGGGGGGGGGTGGGGGGCGCATTCAGCAATAAAAAATCATCTTTTGGCTGAAACAGAGGTCTTAAATCGTTTTATTTTGAAAGCCATCGTGAATTATAATTCAAAAGCGGTTTTCTAAATATTATCCTTTTTTTAACATTATTCTGTAAAAAATCTGTTATTTGATGCAATACATTTTATGTAGTTTACCAACTTGACACAGGCTTCAACCCCTTCTTCGTGACATTTATTTATTCTCTGTGACTTTAATTACAGGAAAAAGGTAATATTACAGTTTTGACCATGAAATGTTACCACTAGAAGAAAGTTAATTAATATTATGTTTATGGTTTTGTTTCGGGTGAGGAGGGATTAAGGTGAAATAAAAATAATTCCCATTTTCTCCCGATTCGGTGGTAAAGGTGAGGTCAAATTAAATGGAAATATTTATTGTACAAAATTTAAGTTGACAGCAGTTTTCAGAATTTAAATTTCTCTGATCCAGTAAATGAAACAGCATATAGTTTGCGTATAATCTAAATCAATTTTTAAAACATAGATGGGCAAGGCTTCATTTTTAGTTTCCGGAAATAGTCGCATTACGAAGCCACAACAATGCAAAGTTAATAATAAAAGGAAATAGTCATAATTGGGCTTTTTTGAATTAGGAAACTCCCACTTCCATCTGAATTTTAGAACCACATTCTCTAATATACTTCAATCCGCGTTTGTCTCGGCCAAATTTTGGTTTACTCGGCAAATTGGGCTTGTGTCTGGTATGTGCTTGAACATCTACCGTAAAATCCAGGAATTTTATCAAGGAACTACCCCATGTCTCAGTAAGCAAAGGCTTAGCTGACATCGCTTCGTCAACATCCTTGTATTTGTAGCCAGGCTTAAATAACTGGTTCGAGATTCATGTGACATAATACTATGAAATGAAATTACCAAGCTAGTACATGGCTATAACTAACATCTCAATTTGAATGGAGTCTGTGGATATCAAATATTTATACTAACAATAACGTTTATAATAGCAATAACGTTATAATAATAATAACGTATATAAAATGCTTTGTTTTGTCACTTTTCTTTTCCAAAAAGTAATTTATATTCCAGTTAGCCCTCGTGCAAAAGATCCAATGATAAATAGTTTTTTAGAAAACCTGCATTGAGCGAGGGTATACGTAATAAGAACGGCACATGTTCTTAAAATGGCCACTGCGTTTTTTCCTCAGTCTACACTATGTTCTTTCCTAATTTCATACTGGTTTTAATTAATAATTTTTCGATACGAAACCCTAACGCCTTCCCTAACTTTTTAATGAAATTACCTCTACTTGTAAACTTTCAAATTATTTTAAATTAGGTTTTATTACTGTAGTAAAAAAGGAAGGCTATAATCAAGATTTTAATAGAGTCAGTACCATTGCTCTTACTCCAGTTTTTCTGAAGTTATATGACAGCTTTTTAGCTTAGCAGTTGAAAGTACACATAATCCAAAATTTTAACCAAAGAAAATTCGAAAACCTACGCTTTACATCTACTACCCACTATCTTGTTCACCTTATGGACACAATATGCAAAACACTCGAAAAACCCAATACCTGGCTCAATGTTATCGCTGTTGACTTGCAAAAAGCTTTTGATTTAATCAACCATAATATACACAATATATATTAGAAAAGCTATCTAATGACTTTCAAGATGAACCTTATTTAATTGGAATAATTGCGTCTTTCCTCTCTAACAGAACGCAAGTCGTGAAATACCTGAATGTACATTCTGATCACCTCCCAATTTATAATAGTGTGCCCCAAGGAACCCTCTTAGGTCCAATTTTATTTCTTACAATGATAAACAACCTTGGTGTTTATTTTCCGGATATATGGAAATTTGTTGATGATCTAACTGTCTTAGAGACATGTTCCAAAAATTCCAAAAACAACCCAATGTACATTTTGGAATCGATATCAGCAGAAGCTCTTACTGATGATATGAAAGTCAACCCATTTAAAGTCAACTGTTCTTACTATTAATTTCCTTAAAACTCTTCCTTCTTTCTCCTGTCCAATCCCCCTGAAATGTCCGTTACCACTATGAAATTACTGGGCGTTACCATCTCTAGCGACTTAAAATGGGATTGTCATATTAATGACATCATAAAACGTGCAAGTGCCACATTTTACCTCCTGAAACTTCTTAACAAATTCAAAGGCTCTAAATTACACTATTTAAGGATTTTCCGGTCATTTGTACACCCAACCCTTGAGTACGCCCGTCCTGTTTGGCATCCTGGCATCTACATTGAATTGTCGGACAGAATAAAAGTAGTACAAAAAAGGTGCCTAAGAATTATCTTCAATGACGGTAAAGTAACTTATATTTCCCTTCTTAGCAGAGCTAACTTTGTCTCTGTCACCCTTAAGGAAAGGAGAGCAGAAATTACCTTGCGTTTTGCTGACAGTGCCCTTCATAACCCTCGAACAACTCCCCTTTTCCCCGTTCAATATTCACCCCTTCGACCCTGCCTCCCGCGTTCTGTGTCAACAAAAATCCCCCTTCTCGCCCCAATAAGAGTTTGCACTGAAAGATATAGAAGAAATTTTATCCCTTACATAGTTGACATTATTAGTAACGTATCAATTACTATCACCAGTGAGTGCGTAATATGCCTTACCACGGACCAGGCATCTATATATTTGAAGCCCACGCCTGAGGCATTTGCAGGTATATTTTAAACAAATTGGGGTTACCAGGGTCATTTGCAAATTCAAGTTTTTTCTGACACAATTAACTGAATTTCTATTTCATGATATACAAGTTTTTTTTTTTAGGTTAAATCCGTCTCGGAAAAACCGGTGTATCTTTTTAGTTTTCTTTACAATTCATATTAGTAAGAGAATTGAATTCAAAGAGAATAGTTTTTATTTGCAAGGATATTAGTAGAGGAAAAAAAATGAGTGGTGCATTTACATTATTGGAGATTAATGTTGGAGCTAACAACAGTGATGTAATTACTTCTTTAGTTTAAGAGATTTGCGAATTTTTTGCGAAGAGGTATTAGCGTAAAGGTATTACGATGGTTAAGAATGCCTCACGGGTAATTAAAGAATGGGGTGCTTACATCAGATACTTAATAGATTTGACGCTTACAAGTGACATTGCTAGAGTCAAATATATTTGGTGTTGGTGATATTATAACCCTCCAAGTCCCCTGGGGAAAGGGCTGCACAATGTATCGGTATCGGACGTATTATTTTTGGGCGTATTGGTATCCCAGGTATCTATAGAGATTTTTAGTAGCTCGTATAAAAGATATTACTTATATCTACGTTCTTCCTATAAATTCAACCATCAGCAACTTCAAAACGGCACTAAAAACGGCACTTTTGGTGCAATGTCTCAAGTGGAAAAGCTGGGGCTAGTGGACTACCAGCAATTTTAGATTGACTTTTAATGGCTCATTCGAAAGCTATTGTTCGTATCTACGTGATGTTTATAATTTCTACCATAAATTAAAAAATTACTTTTTGTGTCAATTCTGATTTATATTAAATAAAAAAAACGATCTTTTTTTCAATTAAAGCAAGGCACGACGGTAAAACTTAGAACGAACAGAAATTATTCCGTATATGAAAGGGACGGTCCCCTCCTCAACGCCTCGCTCTTTACGCTAAAGTTTTTTATTGTTAAAAAAAAAGAGGCGTGAGAAAGTCAAACTTTTGCGTAAAACGCGAGGTGTTGAGGAGGGGACAGCCCCTTTCATATACAGAATAATTCCTGTTCGTTTTAAGTTTTAACGTCGTTCCTTACTTTAAGTTAAAAAAAAAAACTGGTTTTTCTTTATTTAATTTTTGAACGTTTTTGAATTAATGCGGATGGTATGGAAAAATGGTACTTGTTAAATATTCGCGTAAACATACGACTAAGAAATGGTTCACTATAAATAAGGCTATCGTGTTTTTCCAAAATTTCTAGGGTGGTGGTAACTATTTAGTTTCAATAATTCTTGGATGTATTGAGTTTTATTGCTGGTTTTGAAAAATGGTATTTGTTAAATATTCGGGTAAACCTACGACTATGAAATGCTTCACTATAAATAAGGCTATCTTGTATTTCCGAACCTTCTAGGGCTCTGGTAACTATTTATTTTAAATAATTCTAGGAGGAATTGAGTTTTTTGGATGTTATGGAAAAATGGAACTTGTTAAATATTCGGGTAAACATACGACTAAGAAACGCTTCACTATAAATAAGGCTATCGTGTTTTTCCAAAGTTTCTAGGGCGGTGGTAACTATTTAGTTTAAATGATTCTAGAAGGATTTGAGTTTTATGGATGGTATGGAAAAATTGTACTTTTTAAATATTCGGGTAAACATACGACTAATAAACGCTTCACTATAAATAAGACTATCATGTTTTTCCAGACTTTCTAGGGCGGTGGTAACTATTTAGTTTAAATAATTCTAGGAGGACTTGAGTTTTCTTAATGGTATAGAAATATAGTACTTGTTAAATATTCAGGTAATCATACGACTAAGAAACGCTTCACTATAAATAAGGCTATTGTGTATTTCTTAACTTTCTAGGGCGGTGGTTACTATTTAGTTTAAATAATTAGTGTAGGAAGTGAGTTTTATGGATGGTTTTGAAAAATGATACTTGTTAAATATTCGGTTAAACATACGACTAAGAAACGATTCAATATATATAACGCTTTCGTGATTTTCGTAAATTTGTAGGCTGGTGTATCTCCTTAGTTTAAATTGTTCTTGGACGACTTGATTTTTATTGATGGCGTGGAAAAATTGTACTTGTTATTGATTCGGGTAAACATACAACTAAGAAAAGCTTCAATATAAATAAGGCTATCGTGTTTTTCCGAACTTTCTAGGGCGGGGGTAGCTATTTAGTTTAAATAATTATAGGAAGATTTGAGTTTTATGAATGGTATTGAAAAATTGTACTTGTTGAATATTCGGGTAAATATACGACTAAGAAACGCTTCACTATAAATAAGGCTATTGTATTTTCTGAAGTTTATTTGGATAAGGTAAGTATTTAGTTTAAATAATTTTAGGAGGAATAAATTTTTGTGGCTGGTATGGAAAAATGGTATTTGTTAAATATTCGGGTAAATATTCGACTAAGAAACTCTTCTCTATAAATAAGGCTATAGTGTTTTTCTGAACTTTCTAGGGTGGTGTTAACTATTTAGTTTAAATAATTCTAGGAGGAATTTAGTTTTATGGAGGGTTTGTAAAAATGGTACTTGTTAATTATTCGGGTAAACATACGACTAAGAAACGCTTGACTATAAATAAGGCAATAGTGTTTTTCCGAACTTTCTAGGGGCGATGATAAGTATTTAGTTTAAATAATTCTAGGAGGAATAGATTTTTGTGCATGGTATAGAAACATGGTACTTGTTAAGTATTCTGGTAACCATACGACTAAGAAACGCTTTTCCAATTTTTGTAGGCGGGTGTAACTTTTTATTTTAAATAATTCTAGGAGGAATTGAGTTTTGTGGATGGTGTTGAAAAATGGTACTTGTTAAATATTCGGGTAAACATACGACTAAGAAACACTTCACTATAAATAAGCCTATTTTGTTTTTCTGAACTTTCTAGGGCGGGGGTAAGTATTTAGTTTAAATAATTCTAGGAGGAATTGATTTTTGGGGATGGTGTTGAAAAATGTTACTTGTTAAATATTTGGATAAACAAACTACTAAGAAACGCTTCACTAGAAATAAGGCTAATGTATTTTTCTGAACTTACTGGGGCGAAGGTAACTATTGAGTTTAAATAATTATATGAGAAATTGAGTTTTATGGATGCTATTGAAAAATTATGCTTGTTAAATATTCAGGTAAATATACGACTAAGAAACGGTTCATTATACATAAGGCTATCGTGTTTTTCAAAACCTTCTAGGGCGGTGGTAACTATTTAGTTTAAATAATTCTAAGAGGAATTGATTTTTATGGATGGTATAGAAAAATTTTACTTGTTAAATATTCGGGTAAACATATGACTAAGATACGCTTCACTATAAATAAGGCTATCGTTTTTTTCTGAACTTTTTAGGGCGGGAGTAAGTATTTAATTAAAATAATTCTATGATGAATTTATTTTTATGGGTGGTGAGGAAAATCGATACGTATGAGGCGGGGGTAAGTATTTAGTTAAAATGATTCTAGGTGGAATTGAGGTTTGTGGCAGGTGTTGAAAAATGGTACATGTTGAATATTTGAGTAAACATACGATTATGAAACTCTTCACTATAAATAAGGCAATTGTGTTTTTCTTGACGCGCCTACTTAGGTGATAATGGAACATTTAGTATTTTTTCTAATGTATATGTTTTTTTTAAGAAATTTCCACCGGAGGTTTTATAACTCCCCCCTACAATGAATTCAGATGGGTTTATGACTCATCTCCCTATTCATAGCTCCATTCAACCTTGAGCAAAGGATTAAGAGCTTGATGAAGTATTTCTCTACCTAACAAGTGTATTAATTGCCTCCAAGATGATAGGACTGTATGACACCGAATTTATCGGATTAAAAAAATAATCTTGTGGTGTTATATTTGAATGTGCTTTTTTTATTATTGTCCATGGATCTCGAAGAAATTGACTGTTATCATTGGATAGTGAACTATAATCGGTTTGAGCATGATAAAAGCTTGTGCAGTACTACATTACGTTATATAAACAGACTAGGATTCTATGATAGAGTGATTACACCAATTAATAATGCTGGTCAGGAACTGAGAAATGCTCAGGAGGAAGTCAGTGAAATTTGCAGCTTTTTTGGGGTTGAAGCACTCTACGTAAAGGGCGATGTACCTACAGATACAGTTTTAATTCAAAAGTGTGATCCTAGGATTCCACTTTTCAATCTAGAAGAGTTTAAGTGTCCTAAATTTGAAGGGGGTTATCACCGTCCTGAAGACGAGGTTAGGTTCTTCGCAAAGTGGATACCTAAGAACATACCTGATCGTTATAAATCCATAAGACTCTTTTAAAAAAAAACTATTATATATCATGGGATCATCGTTTCTGGATGTTTAAGTGTGAACTCTAAGTACTATTTTTATGTAAATATGTTGTGTTGCATTTTTTTTTCTCAAAAAAATATGTCAATACGCTTAGACATTAAATATCTCTAAGCTTAACCCGTTTTTATTCTTTAGAATAGTTTTATTCATTTTATTAAATTATGGAGAAATTGTAAGTGAGTAACAATATACTTCTTGAATTCATTTTCTGCGCACAATACAGATATCTAATTCAAGAGATCATAATAAAATCGCAAGTAAGTAATAAAGTCTTTATTATTTTCACCTATTAGATACACAATACTGAAATTTCATTCAAGAAATTATGAAGGAATTGTAAATAGGTAACACACTCATTCTTGAAGTTTTTCAGGGACCTATCAGTAGATGACATGCAAAGTCGACATGCTTATATTTCATTTTTTAAGGTTAATCTAGACTATGTATACGTGACGTACGTAAATCCTATTCTTAAATTCGACTCTTAATAAATGAAATAAAGCATGTCGATTTGCATAGCTACTCTACGAATATGGTCCCATAACAACCAGTCTGGTATGAATACGTGGAGTTTTCGTACATGATAACTTATGTGCAATGTGTAGGAACCAGTGTGGAATCCCCGCTCGTTCTGGAAAGGTGCCACATGAACAGGCGAGCAAATAGCATTGTTAGTTTCAAAATGTGTTTAATCACGTTTCTTGAATGAAGTTAATCTAGTACTGTAGGTTACGTGCGCGTTCACGTAACCTCGTCTAAATTAACCCGTAAAGACTGCAATATAGCTATGTCGACTTTGCATGTCTCTCCTGATTGATCACTAAGAAACCAGTCTGGTTGAAAACGTGGAGTTTTCGTACTGCTCACTTTTTGCAATGTGTAGGAACCAGTGGTGAATCCCCGCTCTTTTGTGAAGGTGCCAAGGAAAGGCGAGTAAATAGCACGTAGTTTCAAAATGTGTTTAATCACGTTTCTTGAATGAATTATATGTACTGTATATTCAAGAGGAGTTCAGTGACTCCTCCCCGCACAGACTGGTCTATGGTCGGTTATCGACACTGCCCCGTTTATTGCATGTATTAAATCAGTATTTTTTACACAGTGGAACGATTAACACATAACTAATATCTTTAAGAAAGTCAAGATGAAGGATTTTAAGAAAGTGTGTTCACATGATAGTGTTATTGTAGCATTGAATGCTGACAAGGAGAAGTATTTAAACTATGAAATAAGTACAAGTGGTAGTATTATTGGAATCATATCTCTGCGTTGTCAAGACAGTAAGGACTTGGATATCTTTGGAGTACCAAAAAAAATTCAACTATTATGATGGTGGAAATGTAAGATTGAGATCTCCGGAGATTATTACACTCAATGAGAGTGCCAACATAAAAATAATAGTTGATAAAGAGGGGCATATTCTTGCTAGTGCTTGTGGTAACATGTTACCCAGTGTTAAACCACATCGTCAGCTTTCGGGTATTAGCATTCAAACGAAAGCAAAGACGAAAAGAAAGGTCTACTCTTCTACGAATATCATAGACCTGATCCTTTCTACGTGTCGGAACTGTTACCTGTGTAAAAATATTGTGATAATAGACATTGAAATTGCTAGAAAAATAAAAAGGGCATTGGCAGACAATATCACCAAGGAATATAAATATGAATCGATGAAACATAAAGTGCCAGCAAACATTACTGTCATTGATCAAACAGTCAATGAATCAAATAATACCAAAGACGAAAAGTATATTGACTCTGTCGATGACACATCTATAAAAATTGTGTATGAGTCAAAATTTAATAATGATTATTCTACTGATTATGACCTAAGAGAAGACAACAGCTATACTATCAAGAGAGTTCATGGGGAACCATTTTATGGAACAGATTCAAAATGTCTAAAGTTGTTCAAGTCTACATGACATTATTTCATTAAAAATATATTATACCTTACATTGTTATGTGTTCATTATTTTTAGAGTACGCTAGCATATCGAACGTTTAGAATGTCTATTAAAACATAGGAGATGTAAGAAAAGGATTTACATACATCATATATTGGATAGATATGCTAACATAGAGAAAATCTAGGTATAATAATGAATAAATCCTCTATCGACATCTATTGACAGGTACGTGGGATAGCATTGACAAAATCAAAGTATTGTAAGTATCAAACTCTTTTTTGAATTCAACTCATGGGGTTTCTTGAATTAAATATCAAAACAATAAAGAGTTTATTACTTACTTGCGATTTTATAATGATTACTCGAATCATATATCTGTATCGTGTCCAAGAAGCAAATTCAAGAAATTTATTTTTACTTACAATTTCTTCAAAATTTAATGAAAATAATATAACTATTATACAGCATAAAGAAAGGTTAAGATTAAATATACTTATTGATTAAGCTTATTAATAGATTTTTTTTTGAGAAAAAAAAAACAAAACAATAAATTTTTACATAAGAATAGTAATTATAGTTTCCTCTTAAACATCCACAAACGATGGTCTTAGAACAGTTTTTACCTTATATTATGGATTTATCACGATCAGGTATGTTCTTATGTATCTACTGTGTAAAGAACCTAACCTCATCTTCAGGACGGTGATAACCCCCTTCAAATTTAGGACACTTACACTCTCCTAGATTGAAAAGTGGAATCCTAGGATCACACTTTTGAATTAAAACTTTATCTGTAGGTACATTGCCCTTTAAGTAGAGTGTTTCAACACCGAAAAAACTGAAAATTTCACTGACTTCCTCCTGAACATTTCTGAGTTCCTCATTTATGTTTATCAAGCAGGAGAATTCAAGAAAGAATTCGCTGCTTACTTATAATTTTTTCATAATTTCTTTAATGCAATTTCTGTATTGGGAATCCATGAAGTGACTTCAAGGAAGAATTTCTTACTTACTAACAATTTTTTCATTGGAGGTGAATTAAAGAAAGATTTTGCTACTTACTTACTTACAACTTTCCATCATTTCTGAAATGAAATTTTGGCATTGTTTAAGCACGAAGTTACCTCAAATATGAGCTTGTTACCTATTTACAATTCCTTCATAATTTCTTGAATGAAATTTCACTACTGTGTATCAAATAGGTCAAAGAAATAAAGACTTTATTAACTACTTGCGATTTTATTATGATCTCTTGAATTAGATATCTGTATTGTGTCCAGGCAGTGAATTCAAGAAAGCTATTGTTACTTACTTACAATTTCTCCATAATTTAATGAAATGAATAAAACTATTCTAAAGAATAAAGACGGGTTAAGCTTAAAGATATTTATTGCCTAAACGTATTAACATATTTTTTTGAGAAAAAAAAATACAGCACCACATATTTACATAAAAATAGTACTTAGAGTTCACACTTAAACATCCAGAAACGATGATCTCATTACTTAGAATAGTTTTTTTTAAACCATGTGTTATGGATTTATCACGATCAGGTATGTTCTTAGATATCCACTGTGCGAAGAACCTAACCTCGTCTTCATAACGGTGATAACCCCTTTAAAATTTAGGACACTTAAACTCTTCTAGATTGAAAAGTGGAATACTAGGATTACACTTTTGAATTAAAACTTTATCTGTAGGTACATTGCCCTTTCCGTAGAGTGCTTCAACCCCGAAAAAGCTGCAAATTTCACTGACTTCCTCCTGAATATTTCTCAGTTCCTGACCAGCATTATTAAGCGGTGTAATCACTCTATCATAGAATCCAAGTCTTTTTACATAACGTAATGTAGGACTGAACAAGCATTTATCATACTCAAACAGATTATAGTTCACTATCCAATGATAACAGTCAATTTCTTCGAGATCCATAGACAATAATAAAAAAGCACATTCAAATATAACACCACAAGATGATTTTTTAATCCGATAAATTCGGTGTCATACAGTCCTATCATCTTGGAGGCTATTAATGTACTTGTTAAGTAGAGAAATACTTCATCAAACTTTTATACCTTCGCTCAAAGGTTGAATGGAGTTATGGCTAGTGAGATGAGTCCTAAAACCATCTGAATTCATTGTGGGGGGGAGTTATAAAATCTCCGGTGGTACTTTATTAAGAAAAATATATACATTAGAAAAAATATTAAATGTTCCGTTATCACCTAATTAGGCGCGTAAAGAAAAACAAAGTAGCCGTATTTATATTGAAGCGTTTCTTGATGGTGTGTCTACTCAAATATTCAACACGTACCACTTTTCCACACCAGCCAAAAAACTGAAGTCCACCTAAAATCATTTCAACTAAATTCTTGCCCCCCCCACATACTTACCATTTTTCCTTACCACCCACAAAAATGAATTCCTCCTAGAATTATTTAAACTAAATACTTACCCCCGCCCTAGAAAGTTCGGAAAAAAACGATAGCCTTATTTATAGTGAAGCGTTTCTTAGTCGTATGTTTACCCGAATATTTAACAAGTATCATTTTTCTATACCCTCCATACAACTCAATTCCTCTTAGAATTATTTAAACTAAATAGTTATCCACACCCGAGACAGTTCGGAAAAACACGATTGCCTTATTTATATTGAAGCGTTTCTTAGTCGTGTGTTTAACTGAATATTTAACAAGTATAATTTTTCCATACCATCCATAAAAATCAATTCCTCCTAGAATTATCGACACTAAAGATTGACCTTTGCCCTAGAAAGTTCAGATAAATACAATAGCCTTATTTATAGTGAATAGGTTCTTAGTCGTTTTTTTAACAGAATATTTAACAAGTACCATTTTTCAAAACCAGCCCCAAAAATCGAGTCCTCCTAGAATTATTTAAACTACATGATTACCCCCGCCCTAGAAAGTTAAGAAAAACACAATAGGCTTATTTATAGTGAAGTGTTTCTTAGTCGTATGTTTACCCGAATATTTCACAAGTACCATTTTTCAAGACCATCCAAAAAAATCAAGTCCTCCTAGAAATATTTAAAATAAAGAGTTACACCAGCCTAGAAAATTCTGAAAAACACGATAGCCTTATTTATAGTGAAGCGTTTCTTAGTCGTATGTTTACCCGAATATTTAACAAGTACCATTTTTTCTATACCATCCATAAAACTCAATTCCTCCTAGAATTATTTAAACTAAATAGTTACCCCCGCCCTAGAAAGTTCGGAAAAACACGATTGCCTTATTTATATTGAAGTGTTTCTTAGTCGTATGTTTACCCGAATATTTAACAAGTACCATTTTTCCATACCATCCATAAAACTCATTTTCTCCTAGAATTATTTTAACTAAATAGTTACCTCCGCCCTAGAAAGTTCAGAAAAACACAATAGCCTTATTTATAGTGAAGCGTTTCTTAGTCGTATATTTACCCGAATATTAAAAAAGTACCATTTTTCAACACCAGCCACAAAAATTAATTCCTCCTAAAATTATTTAAACTAAATACTTACCATTGCCATAGAAACTTCACAAAAACACAATAGCCTTATTTATAGTGAACCGTTTCTTAGTCGTATATTTACCCAAATATTAAACAAGTACCATTTTTCAAAACCATTCCTAACACTCACTTCTTCCTAGAATTATTTAAACTAAATAGTTATCACCGCCCTAGAAAGTTTGGAAAAACACTATAGCCTCATTTATAGAGAAGCGTTTCTTAGTTGCAGGTTTACCCGAATATTTAACACGTACCATTTTACCACCCCATCCCCAAAACTCAAGTCATTAGAGAATTATTTGAACTAAATAGTTACCACCACCCTAGAAGGTACGAAAAAACACGATAGCCTTATTTATAGTGAATAATTTCTTAGTAATATGTTTACCCGAATATTCAACAAGTACCATTTTTTAACACCATCAAAAAAACTCAATTATTTCTAGAATTATTTAAACTAAATAGTTACCACCGCCCTAGAAAGTTCGGAAAAACACGATAGCCTTATTTATAGTGAAGCGTTTCTTAGTCGTATGTTTACCCGAATATTTAACAAGTACCGTTTTTCCGTACCATCCGAATTAATTAAAAAACGTTCAAAAATTAAATAAATAAAAACAAGTTTTTTTTAACTTAAAGTGAGGAACGACGTTAAAACTAAAAACGAACAGAAATTATTATGTATATGAAAGGGGGTGTCCCCGCCTCCACACCTCGCTTGTTTATAAAATGTGTTAAGTTCTATAGTCTCTTTTTTTTTAAAACAATAAAAAACTTGTTCGAAAATCTCGAGGCGGGTCGGAGGGGACAGCCCCTTTCATTTAATTACTTATGTCTTGTTGTCCTAAGTAGTACTCTAGTTCATTTCTTTAATTTTAAAAAAACTTGTTTTTTTTATTTAATATAAATTATTCTTTTACTAACCAGGATTTTTTTTAGTGATGGTTTAATATATAAAAATAACGTAGATAAGAGCATTAGCTTTCAAATGAGCTATTAAACGCGACTCTAAAAAGTACTGGTAGTCCACTAGACCCAGGTTTTCCACTTGCGACATTGCACCAAAAGTGCCGTTTTTAGGCCATTTTGAACTTGTTGATGGTTGAATTTTAGGAAGAACGTAGATATGAGTAATATTTTTTATACGAGCTACTAAAAATCTGTATAGATACCTGCGATACCAATACGCCCAAAAATAATACGTCCGATACCGATACACTGTGCAGCCCTTTCACCAGGGGACTTGGAGGGTCATAATATCACCAACACCAAATATATTTGACTCTAGCAATGTCTCTTGTAAGCGTCAAATCTATTAAGTATCTGATGTAAGAACCCCATTCTTTAATTACCCGTGAGGCATTCTTAACCATCGCAATACCTTTACGCTAATACCTCTTTGCAAAAAATTCGCAAATCTCGTAAACTAAAGAAGTAATTACATCACTGTTGTTAGCTCCAACAATAATCTCCAATAATGTAAATGCACCACTCATTTTTTTCCTCTACTAATATCCTTGCAAAAAAAAACTATTCTCATCGAATTCAATTATCTTACTAATATGAATTGTAATGAAAACTCAAAAGATACACCGGTTGTTCCGAGACGGATTTAACCTAAAAAAAAAACTTGTATATCATGAAATAGAAATTCAGTTAATTGTGTCAGAAAAAACTTGAACTTGCAAATGACCCTGGTAACCCCAATTCGTTGAAAATATACCCGCAAATGCCTTAGGCGTGGGGTTCAAATATATAGATGCCTGGCCCGTGGTAAGGCATATTACGCAATCACTGGTGATAGTAATTGATACGTTACTACTGACATTTTCAACCACTGAATCTCCGCTGCCTCCCCCCACCCCCTCACTCACTCTTTACCTGAGAGTTATTAATTTTAATGCCCATTTTGCAAATTTGGAGGTTTTATATTTATGTTTGTTAGTCACCGACTAACTTATGTTTTTGTTTTGATTCTATTTTATACCTTTGTTAATTTTACGATTTTTTTTTTTGTTTTTTTTTGGGCATTTTTGCTGACTTGACATTGTCCTTCTAATTTTATGAGTTTACTTTGTACATTGTTTTTGTTTTTAACATTTTTACGTATTTGACATTGACCCTTTCATAATTTTCTGTTGTTGTTTGATTGTTTGTTTTTGTTGTTCTTTTTTCGCTGTATTTGACGCTAAAGTGCGAATTCGGCCCTTTTGGGCTTGTGATAGCCATTTTTCAGCAATAAATCTTATCTTACCTCACCCCAATCTTATAATAGCTCGTATGATTGGCGCTATTATGTATAACGCAAACACATAGTCAAAGTGGGGCTGCTATTGAGTGAACAAGTACTACTACTACTACTACTAACAACTCACCGCAGCACCAATATAGCAAACCTTATTGATTACATTATGGTAAACCAAAGACTGGCAGGATCAATACAAGATACTAGGGTATATAGTTATTGATGCTAAAAGTAAAGATCACCATCTGGTAGTGTCTAGGGTTAATTTAAAGCTGAAATTTCGGAGGGGTAACTACCTCCCTGGAAGTTATGATGTTGGTAGACTCCAGGATAAGAATTTGAGAGAAACTTTCTAGGAACCGTTCAATATTGAACAGAAGAATCTAAAATTTCATAACGTCAAATATGGTTGAAATAGTTTTGAAAAAAAAATTTTAAAGTTGATAATGGTGTCTTAGGGAAGAAAGCTAGGACCTGCAGCTAAGAATATTAGTGAAAAAGCTTTATCTTTAATAGAAAGGAGAAGGGACTTGTACAAGAATTATCTGAGTGATCGATCATATGAAAACAAAAGAAAAGTAAAGAAAGTGGAGAAAGCATTAAAATATGAACTAAGGAGGTGTGAAGTAGAGGTCATGGATCAGATTGCCGAGGATCAATGCAGCTAGACGGCATAATAGTAAAATATTGTAGTGGCATATTAATAAATTGACAGCGTGTAGTCAATCAGGACTTGCCCAAGCTAAAGATAGGAGCGGGGCCACAATTAGTGATAAGGAAAGAGTTAAAGAGAGATGGGCAGAACATTTTGAGAAGTTGCTAAACCGAGATAGAGTTGCAGGAAAAGATATAGAGGAAAGTGAAAAAGTTTATGATACCTTGGATTTGAAGGAAGATTTGTTTTTTGAGGAAGAATTAGCGACAGTACTAAAAGGAATAAAAAATAATAAGGCTCCAGGTGCTGATAATGTGGTAAATCAGTTTCTAAAATATGGTGGCTCTGAGGTTATAAATAAGCTACTGAAGATTATGAATATGATTTTTGAAAAAAGGGAAGTACCAAACGATTTTAGGAAAACCTTAATGACACTTTTTAAGAAAGGTGATAAGAGTGAGTGTGGTAATTATCGAGGCATTAGTCTGGTCTCTGTAGGTAGAAAGTTACTTAGTAATATGATACTTTTTAGACTGAGAGATGTTGTAGACAAACTTTAAGAGAAGAACAGTGCGGTTTTAGAAAAGGTAGAGGATATACTAAGGAGGTGTGAAGTAGAGGTCATGGATCAGATTGCCGAGGATCAATGCAGCTAGACGGCATAATAGTAAAATATTTTATTGGCATTTAAATAAATTGAGAGCGAGTAGTCAATCAGGACTTGCCCAAGCTAAAGATAGGAGCGGGGCCACAATTAGTGATAAGGAAAGAGTTAAAGAGAGATGGGCAGAACATTTTGAGAAGTTGCTAAACCGAGATAGAGTTGCAGGAAAAGATATAGAGGAAAGTGAAAAAGTTTATGATACCTTGAACTTGAAGGATGATTTGTTCTGTGATGAAAATTAGCGACAGTACTAAAAGGAATAAATAACAATAAGGCTCCAGGTGCTGATAATGTGGTAAATCAGTTTCTAAAATATGGTGGCTCTGAGGTTATAAATAAGCTACTGAAGATTATGAATATGATTTTTGAAAAAAGGGAAGTACCAAACGATTTTAGGAAAACCTTAATGACACTTTTTAAGAAAGGTGATAAGAGTGAGTGTGGTAATTATCGAGGCATTAGTCTGGTCTCTGTAGGTAGAAAGTTACTTAGTAATATGATACTTTTTAGACTGAGAGATGTTGTAGACAAACTTTAAGAGAAGAACAGTGCGGTTTTAGAAAAGGTAGAGGATGTGTCGACCAAATTTTCACTCTTCGGTTAATAATTGAGAAGTGCCTGAGTTGTCAAAATCCGTTGGTCCTCAGTTTTTTAGAATATGAGCAATCGTTTGATTCTGTTGATAGAAGAGCTTTAGCAAAGGTTTTATTTTTGTATCAGACAAATACATTAAAGTGATTAGTGCTATGTACGAAAATAACACTGCTGCGGTTAAGGTAGGAAATGAGGTTAGCAGCTGGTTTTGTATTAAATCAGGAGTAAAGCAAGGTTGTGTTCTATCCCCCTTTAAATGAATTATTTTGATTCACTTTGTCTTAAGGAGCACAGGAGAGGCAATGGGAGACCACGGAATCAAATCGGGAGGAAAAAGTCTCCTGGACTTAGATTATGCTGATGATTTAAGAATCCTAGATGAAAGTGTGAGCAAAATGATTTATCTTTTAGAGGTTTTGCGAGTTCAGGGTGCTAGAATAAATTTTAAAATTGTTATTAAGAAGACTAAGTCACTAAAGCTAGGAATAAGTGAAGATGAAAAGGTGACGTTGGGTAATGAAATGATTGATCAGGTGGACAGCTTCACTTACCTTGGTAGTATTATTATTAAAGACGGTGGTAGCAGTGAAGAATTTAAAAGTAGAATAGCCAAGGCTCAGGGTGTTTTTTCACAGTTAAAAACAGTTTGGAAGAATAGGAAGTTAAGTCTGTAAACCAAGATTAAAATATTAAAAGCTACAGTGATGACAGTGGTCAAATATGGCTCTGAAGCATGGGCGCTCCGAAAAGCGGATGAAGATTCGCTAGATGTTACCCAGAGATATTGCTTACGGATTGTCCTGGGTACCCGGCTGACTGACCGTTTTTCAAACAGTAGGCTGTACGAAAAATGTGGCGCAATACCGCTTTCTAGGGCTATAATGAAAGAAAGGGCGAGGTGGATGGGGCAGGTTGTGCGGATGAAGAATGATAGATTGCCGAAGATTTTCCTTTTGGGCCAACCGTCTAGGGCTAAGCGGAAAGCAGGTCGTTCTCATCTGGGGTGGGAGGACGTCATAAAGAAAGATTGAAAGGAAATGGAACTTTCTGGGAGGGTGTAAAAAGGGAGGCTTTGAATAGATTGGGATAAGATAATATAAGGGTTTATTCCAAAAACAACACAACACAAAAAAAACAAACGACCTTCCATAAGCTAACGCTTGTTCGGAAGTATTTACCCTCTTAAAATTAACACTTATAATAACATACTAAAGAGAAAGAAGAGAAAAAAAAAGAAAGAAAGAAAAAGAAAAAAAGAAGAAAAAATGAAAATCTTACACTCACTCGGCTCCTGGTCACAATAACCGAAAATCAATACTTCGCATACTCCAAAACTTCCCGCCGCCATCCCATAAATAATAAATAAATAAAAAAAATAAAAAAAAAAATAAATATATATATATATATATATATAGGATACGGGAAAAACGGATGGAGGAGGATTATGCGTAGCTGTGTTGGCCTCAAGCGGCTTGGCGTTGCGGTGAGTTGTTAGTAGTTGGTAGTAGTAGTTTCTTTATGACATCTCCCACCCCAACCGCGGACGACCTGCTTTCCGTTTAGCCCTTGACGGTTGGCCTAAAAGGACAATCTTCGGCAATCTGTCATCCTTCATCCGCAGACCGTGTCCAAGCCATCTCAACCTTTCTCTCATTATAGCCCCGAAGAGAGGGATTGAACCGCACTTTTCGTACAGCCTACGCTTTGAAATACGGTCAGTCAGCCGGGTACCCAGAACAATTTATATATTGAACAAGTCTTGATGGTTATGAGTATGAGCTGCCTTGAACCTCAAAACAACATATGATGACGAAACTTTCTTTCTCCTCTCATTCAGAAGATTTTGGCTACGATATGGATATTGGCTAGTTATCTCTAGTTTCACATATATTTACCTACAGAATTCCATTCTCTCTTGATCTCTCGTGCAAAGCTTAGCACAACTACTCAAAGATACCTTAATAAAAGGAAAAGAAACTGAAAGTGTCTAAAGCAAGGGTTGTCTACTTAATAGATTTTGCAAGAGATCTTATCCAGAATTTCCTTTGCGGTCTGCTTTCAAGGGAAAGTCATTTTCAACATATAAAGCAACGGGAACGCTTTCTCTTTTCTAAGTTATGTTCTCAGCTTAATGGTTTCCCATACGTCAAAGACACGCCTTATCACTTTTTCTTGTTTCGCTGGCAATAAAAGGGCTTCTTCGTTCTTATATGCCTTTATGCGCGTTAATGTTTCCTTGAGGGAGACAGGCTTCACAGGCATTTTTGTTCTTCCCAGGGCTGGTGGAACGATTACCCGTAAGCGTTCTCATGTGGAAGCCAATCTAAATCTTTTACGTTATTTGAATCTTGCCTCCTTTAGAAAATCTATACTTAACTTCAATCAAATTTTAAATGGAAGTAATTTAAGTGATAATTTTGCCTCATGATAAATGAATGGTAAATATATAAAATATGCTTATTTTTAATGCTGTTACTCTATAAACGTATGTTTGTAAAGGTTGGAAAAGCGGCCTTTTCTGCGTGTTAAGTTAAGTATAGGAGGGCTTCATCATGTTTGTGTATGCTTTAATTTTTCCGGTGTGCGTGTAACTGAACCACAAACAACTGAACCCCTGTAACTCAACTACCGTATTACTGAACCGCCTTGCAACTGAACCCCTATATAACCGAACCCCTGTGCAACTAAACCCTCTTGCAACCAAACCCCCGTGCAACTCAACCTCATTTAACTGAACCTCCGTGTAACTGAACCCCAGTACAACTGAACCACCGTACAACTGAACCACCGTACAACTGAACCACCGTGCAACCGAACCACCGTGCAATTGAACCACCGTGCAATTGGACCCTTGTGTAACCGAACCATCGTACAACTGAACCACTGAACTCAAATATGCCTCAAAGCTGAGGCAATATAATTGTGTAAAACATAAGTTAGAATGTTTATATGTTCAACCTTGTTGGTATTTTTTGTTTCTTAAAGTCATGATATAAACGCCTGTCAAGATCATTCATAAAAAAATCTTGGTTTTTTTTTTTTGCAAAAAAAAAAGAAAAAAAGATCCGATGCCACAAACCATTAAAGCTGATTTTATTTCTCTTTTTTTCAGATAAATCAGACCTTTCTAGATATTAATTAATAAACACATGTGTTTAAAATATTTGATTTTTGTTAATCTAGATAATTAATTTAGGATCAGATATCTTTGAGGAGATTGCAGTTAAAAAGGATATGGGAGGGTGACTGGTTGCACTCCAGCCTTTTTTTCAGCATTCCTTCAACATGCCCAGAAAGTTTAAATTTCACCCCATCACCTTTATATCCTAGGCTGTTTTTGACATATTGTAGATACGTTATCTTGTAAAATAAGATGCACAAAGTTTATCTCGATTTAGTCAAAGGTATTCCTAAACATTTTTCGAGCGATGTGATGGCTGATGTAACCAGTCATTCTAGATATTTCAGGTATTTCCTTCTCACAACCAATAAAGGAAGACATGTCTTTCGATTGTGTATGGCATTGTTTTTAACATTTTCCAAAGATTGGATCTTAATTCTCGATGCTTTTTTTTATTTACAGAATCAAACATATCCTCTCTTCTGAAAAAAAAAACACCTTGTATGTTAACAATAGGCAACTTGCATAACTTACAGCCCTTGCACCAGGGGCTAGGGGTTGTGAACCCGGGGGGCACAGTTATTTAACCCTTGACCTGTTTTAAATAAAATATTCATCTCAAAGTTATCGATCGGATGTATTTGGGGAAAAATAAGGGTGGGGTGGAAGCCCTTCGATCACTTTTACCTCCTAAAAAGTGAACTGGAACTTTTGATTTCCAATCGAATGAGCACCCCTCCCCAAAGTTTATACAAAAACCTTTTCCATAAAAACCTTATTTGTTAACATTGAGTAACTAGCTTAACTTACAGCCCTTGCTTCTGGAGCAGCTGGCGGGGCTGTCAACCCCCGGGTTATGGTTATTTGACCTTTAGACTATTTTGAAATTTTTTTTTTTTTAATTGTGATCGGATGCATTTGGGGGAAAATGGTAGTTCAGAGACAGAGGCTAAGTGTCCTCTGATTACCTTTGATTTTTCAAAATTGAACTTGAAATTTCAATTTCCAATCGAATGAGCCTTCTCCAAAGTTTGTATGACCATTCCTTCTACAAAATCCTTGAATTTTAACAATGGGTAACTTGCAATAACCTACACCCTTGGCCCGTGGACTGTGGGGTTTTTTGTTCATCACGTTTATTAATCAAGTTTTATCGTTCGATTGGAAATTGAAAGATTAGTGCCCTTTTTAAAAGTAAAAAGTGATAGGAAGACAACCAGCCCCCCCGGGGAAATAACCTCCTGTGGAAAACACCTTCGGGCAATACCACCTTGCGGAAAATACCCCCCCCCCGCCTCCCGGAGAATACCTCCCCGTGAAAAATCTAACCTCGAAAATACCCCTTGTGGTTGGTTGGTTTTCTTTTATAAACCAACCTTGTGGTTGGTTTTCTTCTATAAATAAATGTATTTCATATTTCCCATGCATTTTCAGTCTTCCATAGGCAGAGAAGCAATATTGTCCCTGAGCATTCCCTTGTGTATGCCCATTTACGTATTTTTCTTTAGGATTTATTTTTAAATCCGCTTTTTTTATGCTGTATCAAAAATTTGATCGAGGTCCAGATCACACGGCTATTACAATAATACTATTACATCAATACAGTACCAAGCCGTCTGAGGTCAATATACCTGCGTGCACTCCTTCTCGGCCCCACTTTGCTCAGACCCCACTCTTCAATTTCTGCCACTAAGTTCCTGCTTCCTTTAAATATTTTCTTGTTTCTTTTCCCGCACCATTCGAAGACATTCTGCATTTTGCTAGGCTGGATTTGGCAAAAAGCGGGCTGGTTAAAATAGCAGTTGTCTAGATAGAATCAAAATTCTACCTTGTATCTGCTGGCTTCTTACACAGTGTAATGCATAAGTCACATTACCATTTAGATTTGAAATATATTTATTGTTAATTAAAGTACTTTATTGTTTTTTTTTATCTCGTGGCTTAAGACCGGAATTTTATTTGGATTTATTTAGTTTTTGTTGTCACTTGATATTATCATGTAAAACAATCAAATAATGTCACATAATCATACATGTGTTTGGATCGTCCTCAACGGTATGCTGCAGGTCTTTCAATTCTTCAGGCGTGTGTACTGAACTATATCGTTGAGGCGTATCACCAACAGAACGATATTCTTGTTCAATGCGCTTCACAAAGTCAAGTATCGCAGGCTCAGTAGGAGGGAGCCTCATATCTCTGGGTTCCTATGGTATTGCGTCCATTTTTTAAATAAAATTAGGTTATCTCTAGTCTTCCTTTAGTTTTTAATTTATTCCTAATTGCATTTCTATTGATTTTTATAATATTTAAAAATTAAACTAATTTATTGAAAAAAATATTTAATTTGAAAATGGTAATGTGACTTTGCGCCACCCTAAAGCAAGCATTATGAAACACTTGACTTTGAAAGCTGTCATCGTAATTAAGTAAATTTTTGGGGCTTAGCTTTTCTTTACGAGCCACATGGTCCGACCTCTACATAATTAAAGCTGGGACGGTATTTACCTTTAGCTTTGTTTTACATTAACCGTAAAAACGGTTAGGAGGTTGAAAAGGGGAAGCCCTATTAAAATAAGAATGAACATAAATAAAAAATAAATAATAAAAATAAGTAAATTATAGCCTAGCTTAATAAATAAGTATATGAACAAGTAAAATATAAATAAGTATATTAACAAGTAAAATAAACAAGAAGGTAAAATAAGTACATTAAATAAGAAAAGAAAATAAGTAAAATAATTAAGAAAATAAAATAAGGAGAACAATAAGAATAAATAAATAGACAGAAAGTAATAACACATAAATTAGAATCCTAATACGTTATATAATTTGGAAAGTATTGGTTTCAGAAGTAGTAATTTAATGTTTAAACTTGAAAAATTTAATTTGTTATGCTATTTTATTTTTTAGTTTAAGAAATGTATATAATGCTGATATAAACCATATTTACGATCCACTTTGATGCTCACATACCAAGGTCTTTAGCTCTGCAAAACCTTGTAACTTTTCTATCTCACACTCCTTCCATGTCAAGATGATTTCCCCAATTTATGGAATCATGGAAGTGAGAAAACTGGCTGATTTTTAGAGTACTTCTAACCAGAGTTTGAGTAGAGTATTTCGTGCTTCTTAATTTTACAGCAAGTGGATTTTTTTTCAGTTGTTCCTCTGATTTTGAAAATCTTTAGCAATTTGTTTTTTTTTTCAAAATTGTTAGCAGGTGAAAATTACAAAAAAAAATGTTCTAAATGACTCTGAGGAACAATGTCTTGGCTTTTTTCTACAATTAGCCATGTCTTGATACCTACTGCCAAATGCTTCATTTTAATTCATTTTACTTTAAATTGCTTGTTAGCTAATACCATAGCCAATGCCATCTTGCAATGATTAAAGCCACATTTTCAGAGATAATTTTTGTTCCACGTTTGAGAAAACTGAACATTACAAAACTAAAAACTGGCTAATGTTTAGAGTGAAAGCCATGGCATGACAGTCGAACTGGTCAGATCTAAAGCCGAACTGGCCAGCCATGACAAAAACAAAGAGAAATGTCAAGATGAAGAATACAAATGGGACTACGGCCAGTAGAAGGGAAAGACAAACTAAAAGGACGCTAATATTTCGCTTGTGTAAAACAAGGCGTCTCCAACACTAAGAAACTAAAATAAAACCTATGATAACCTACAATTAAATAAAACCCAAAAGCAAGAAACAACAAAAAAACAACAATATCTATATATAGAATTGTTGCTACTGGGATTGAGTACCAAAGAAGCTAAATAGAGGTGCTTTAATGAGAACAAAAACAAAATAAGTAAAATAATTAAGAAAATAAGATAAGTAGAGTAATAAAAATAAATAAATAGACAGAAAGTAATAACACATAAATTAGAATCCTAATACGTTATATAATTTGGAAAGTATTGGTTTCAGAAGTAGTAATTTAATGTTTAAACTTGAAAAATTTAATTTGTTATGCTATTTTATTTTTTAGTTTAAGAAATGTATATAATGCTGATATAAAACATATTTACGATCCACTTTGATGCTCACATACCAAGGTCTTTAGCTCTGCAAAACCTTGTAACTTTTCTATCTCACACTCCTTCCATGTCAAGATGATTTCCCCAATTTATGGAATCATGGAAGTGAGAAAACTGGCTGATTTTTAGAGTACTTCTAACCAGAGTTTGAGTACAGTATTTCGTGCTTCTTAATTTTACAGCAAGTGGATTTTTTTTCAGTTGTTCCTCTGATTTTGAAAATCTTTAGCAATTTGATTTTTTTCAAAATTGTTAGCAGGTGAAAATTACAAAAAAAAATGTTCTAAATGACTCTGAGGAACAATGTCTTGGCTTTTTTCTACAATTAGCCATGTCTTGATACCTACTGCCAAATGCTTCATTTAAATTCATTTTACTTTAAATTGCTTGTTAGCTAATACCATAGCCAATGCCATCTTGCAATGATTAAAGCCACATTTTCAGAGATAATTTTTGTTCCACGTTTGAGAAAACTGAACATTACAAAACTAAAAACTGGCTAATGTTTAGAGTGAAAGCCATGGCATGACAGTCGAACTGGTCAGATCTAAAGCCGAACTGGCCAGCCATGACAAAAACAAAGAGAAATGTCAAGATGAAGAATACAAATGGGACTACGGCCAGTAGAAGGGAAAGACAAACTAAAAGGACGCTAATATTTCGCTTGTGTAAAACAAGGCGTCTCCAACACTAAGAAACTAAAATAAAACCTATGATAACCTACAATTAAATAAAACCCAAAAGCAAGAAACAACAAAAAAACAACAAATATCAATTTATACATTTGTTGCTACTGGGATTGAGTGCCACAGAAGCTAAAAAGAGTTGCTTCAATAAGAACAAAAACAAAATAAGTAAAATAATTAAGAAAATAAGATAAGTAGAGTAATAAAAATAAATAAATAGACAGAAAGTAATAACACATAAATTAGAATCCTAATACATTATATAATCTAGAAAAAATGGGTTTCAGAGTCAGTAATTTAATGTTTAAGCTTGTAAAATGTAATACGTTATGCCATTTTATTTTTTAGTTTATGAAATGTATATAATGTAAGGATTTATAGCCATATATAACAATTGAAGCGTCTCAGAATACAGTCGCTTCAGTGATTTCTCTTTCTCTTTGTTGATGTTAGAGTATTTACTCAACAAAACCTAGATGTAGTATTTTTATTTACCTCATAAATTTAAAGCAAGTCGAATTTTCGTTTAAGTAATTTATTCAAAACATTTTTAAAATAGTTATCAGATAAAATTTGCAAAAATATATTCGTAATTACACTCAGGAACAAGATTAATAACTTCACTTCAAATTGTTTGCTAGCTAATACCTCAGCTAATGCTATCTTGAAAAAATTCTAACCGGTTAAATCCATGAGTTTCAGAGAACATTACTTATTCCACGTTTTCAAAGACTGAAAGCTTGACAGGAGTGACGAAATCTTATCATTTGTGAAAATTCACGGATTTTTATTATCTCATAATAATAATAAACATTTAAAAATCAGTTTTAAAGCGAAAACCGTTGTTTCACGTTTGTGAAAATTGTAAGTTCGGCAATGATAATTACGAACATTTTATTTTAAAAAGATAACTGCATATACTTTTTTATAACGTAATACTATCTTATAAGATAAATAAAAAACTATCTTAAAAATAAAAACTTTAACCAATTTAAACTATTTTCAACAGAAATACTAGTTTTAAGCTCCTGAAATCTTTAAGGCTGACAACAGTAATAATAGAACTGAACGGTAAGTGAAACGCGATTTGTTTCAATACAAATTGAATGCTCTTGTAAATTATATTACATTTTATTTTTATTTATTTAGCCTGAGGGTAAACTGCCGGACAACAAGATCTTATCAACAGAATTTGGTAAGCGACCAGAGTTAAAGAAGTACATGAAAAAGGTAATGCCATTTGTTCAAGCTGTCAAAGAAAGTGTGGGTAAGAAAGGACCCGAAGTTTTGAAGCAAAATATTGACTTGGATGAAGAAGCGGTTTTGAAGGAGATTATTCCCTATTTGAAACACACTCTTGAGGTATGCTATTTATTTCAATAGCATTATAACGTTTGTAACAAACATTTTATTATAAATTATTGTGTTCAAGATTAACCAACTGCAAAATAACCAACTGAAAATTTTTAGACATTGTTACAACGGACGGAAAGGGGGTCGAGTTCAAATGCTTTTAGATAAAAAGAGTCAAACATTTAACTTCTACTCCTCTCTGGATAAGTTGAACCGAGGGTAAATTAACTTTTTAGGGGTATTTTATCGTCAAAAGATACATATCAAACCATACCAGACTCTAGATACACAGTAGCTCATCATTCATTTATCATCTCCAACCTTCAGAACAATAAATATACAATATATTCTCTGAGGCCAACCTGACTCTTATACATGATAATGGTAATACCCTCAGAAAAGATTTGTCCAAAAAGAAACATATTGAGGAGAATCTAACAAGAGATGAAATGAAGGTCCTCACAGATCTCAAGAAAGATACCAACATCATAATTACCAAAGCTGATAAAGGTAATACAATAGTTATCCTCAATGAGACTGAGTACGTCAGCAAATCATTAAACCTCCTGAATAACAACAAAGTATATGAAAAAGTTAATGTCAATGCTGTAAAGGTTGCTTATGATAGTGTCAAAAAAGCTTTGGATAATCTTAGTCTCACAAATAGGATTAATGATCAACTTTATCGGAAACTCATTCCAGTCAGACCGGTCATTCCTAGATTTTATGGTGCACCCAAAATTCACAAACCAGATATTCCCCTTAGACCTATTGTGTCAACAATAGGTTCTGCTACACAAAAGTTGGAAAGGTATTTGGCTGGTATTTTAAGATCCATAACTCATAGCAGCCAACACACAATAAGAAATACCAAAGAAGCAGTTGAAAGGCTAAAAAGCATCAACATCTTGGAGAATACCACAATATGCAGTTTCGATGTTGTATCTCTGTTTACTAGCATACCCTTGCCCCGACTTATACCAGCTTTACAATTAGCTTTGGAAAATGATGATTCCTGGAAAGAACTGACCAGCTTAGACACGACAGACATCATTATTCTCAAGTCTTTATGTCTGAACAATGCTTACTTCACTTTCAGGCATCAAACCTACAAACAGAAGTGGGGCATACCTATGGGATCAGCCTTGGCACCAGTTCTTAGTGAGGTGTTTCTACAATATATCGAAAATAATATCTTCAAGCAGGACTTCAAGGATCTCCAAACTTTTAACCAGCAGGATTCAGATATAAAGTTCACCATTGAACTTGAAAATAACCCCAGTTTACCCTTCTTAGATGTTCTCATTACCAAATGGGAAACTAGGTTTGACTTGAGTGTATATAGAAAGCCAACTCATAGTGATAGATATCTGAGATATGACTCTTATAACCACCCAATAATTAAAAATTCTGTAGTCTATTCGCTGGTTGATAGAGCGTTTATAGTATGTTCCTCTGATTTGGAGCTGAATGCTGAGCTTGAT
This sequence comes from Artemia sp. Qi Xiang Cuo, assembly GCF_049724085.1. Classification (NCBI taxonomy): domain Eukaryota; kingdom Metazoa; phylum Arthropoda; class Branchiopoda; order Anostraca; family Artemiidae; genus Artemia; species Artemia sp. Qi Xiang Cuo. The sequence continues at coordinate 1,919,658 of NC_142795.1, read as the reverse complement.
CATATAAAAGATGTTCTTATAGGCAATGGCTACACCCCAACAAGTCATTGATAAGGTTATCTCCAGGAGAAAGATTAGCAGAAAAATCAAGAGCTCACCTAACAGTGAAGAACAAAAACCCTTTTCGTTATGACCTTGTATTAAGGGCATTACAGAAATTTTAAGCTCCAATTTCACTAAGCTAGGCGTTAAGGTGATTTACCATTTTGGAATGACCGACTTATCTCTCTTCAGCCAAGACAAAGATAAGATCACTTCAGATTCACCAGGAGTATATGAGATTCCTTGCAGTTGTGGTGATATCTATATAGGTCGTACCATGAGATCTCTACATCACCGATTAAAAGAACATGCTGATTCCATTGATGCCTGCCTTAAAAAGACAAAGCTTAAGGAGGAAGATACTTTTTCTGCACTGGCCCATCATATTTTTGAAAATCCTTCTCACTCCGTTGATTTTGACCAGGCTCAACTTATTGCTATTGTTCCACAACTCTTAAAGCAGAAAATCAGAGAAGCTCTGGAAATTGCTAAAAACAAACCAGCCATTAATAAAGACAATGGAGAGGTCCGCATCAGTGAAATTTGGGAACCCATTACCCATAGGCTAAGAACTCGCAAAAAACTCCACCCTACTTCTATAGTCCCAACCCTTTTGAGATCTACTAGGATAGCGGCCATCAATGCCTCTACCAAAATCCGGGCCATATTACAACAATATGGTTCGACTTATTATTAATGTTGTTCAGTGATTTTAGTTTTATTTTATTTAGTGATTTTATATTCTGGCAAGAGTCTTGAATTTGAACCTGATGATGACAGGCACAGGTCCTGTCAAAATTATCGTTCCAAGATAACACAATACCTGACATCCATAGCTTAGGTAAGCTTATTACCATTATCATATATATACAATGTACTTTATGTCTCGACTAAAACTTCGGATTATTAAAATCTATGGATTTAAAACCTTGCTAAGTACGCCATTCCATTTTGGCCGAGACAAATCGCGCTTATTAATCAGGCCATTGCCTGCTATAATATGTTTTTTTGTATTAATGAGTGAAAAGAAAATCGGAAATGAAATCTAATTGTCTTGATTTATCGTTATTATGAAATTTTTTGCTCAGTGATCTTCTGTTATTGTGTGTGTTTGATCTTAACTATTTATTTTTAATATTCCTTCCCTTATTGCACTGTATTTATACCGTATAAGGCTAGTGAAAGGAAAGGTTCTCCTTTTAATAGTGCTTTTGAGTGCTTAAACTGTCGTGGTACCAAGGACATCAGAATAGAAGTAATTTCGCCCCATGCATCCATTTTAGGTCAATTCATTACTACGTCTTTTTACGATTTTCCCTTCGGCTGTTTCAAAATTAAGTAGTTTTTAGTGCAGTACCACATCTTCTTCAATGTCCCTGTATTCAACCGTGAAAACGAATAAGCCAAACTAGTTTTTCGTTCGGAATATTTCAAGCGTTAACGGAGGTTGATTGCCAAAGACTATTATACTGTTCATTTACTCACTCACTTATGTCTCAGACGTCTTCACACATTCGTGAGGCCATCTTCTTCACACGTTGATGGATTAGTATCCTAAATGAAGTTCTGTCGTCAGGTTGTTTGAGGAGGCATAGGAGGTCACTTCCGACGATGTCTGGCCATCTCTTCCTAGATCTTCCATGTGGATGGATCGTGCGAACCCTTCCTTCAAAGGTAATTTTTGGAAGGCTTGGTTGTTCCATACGGTGTATTGTGACCCTACCACCTGAGTTGCTGTTATCGCACATTCTTGGGAATTGAAGTTTCCCGCTTCAGTTGCCTTCGAAAGAAATCCCGCTGAAGTTGCTTTCAGTTGCCTTCGTTGAAGATTCTGTCTAGATCTTTTACACCAGCTATACATCGGTGACATTTCATTTTGAAGATTGATATTCTGGGTTGTTCTTCGACTTTTAGTGTTCATGTTTCCCAGGTGTAGATGACAGCAGAGATGATTAGCGAGTTGAAGAGTCGGAGCTTCAATCATATTGATAGGTGCTTAATTTTTAAGATGGGAGTATCCTCTTGAAGCTCGCAATTCCAGGGCGAGACCACAGTAAGAGAGTGTGATGTCGCCACACTGTTGTTCTCCTGTACCAGGGTAGGTGTGTTTCCGAGAGGCCAATAAAGTCCTCTCTGTACCTACAGTTCTTTTGCCATTAGCTCTAGTTTTTCAGGCTTTGCCAGAGTCCGCATGTTTAAGGTCCCAAAATATAACGGGGTTTTCTGGGTTAGAATGGGGATTTCTCTCAATAAAGTACAAACACCTTCTATGGTATTCGTCATTAGCTGCTGAGATGGCAGATCGTTGGTTCCCCATACGCGGTAACATTATCGTTCGCTGTAAAATCTTGCCTTCCGTCGATTATCCCGAACAATGTTGCACGATTTCTTTTTGTATTCAACCGATCTGTAATAATTAAAATAAGAATGTTTCATGGCTATTCAAGGACAGCGGCAAGCCACTCTTCTCTGTCTTTTGCAGTTGGTCGATTTACTCCTTTACGAGAGTACTCCACCCTCACATCTTTCTGCTCGCTGTCTATTTAGTCTAAAACAGGGGCTAGGGTTTGAATCTGTCATGACGTGTCCACGCGCTGGTGGGCCCAGTGCAGAACCATAAAAGGATCCCTAGTTCCTTCTTAACTGTTTTTTTTATGCCACGTGGTTAGGGGTCCTTGTTATGTTTAAGGACCCCAAGGAACAGGGTCCCTCTTGGTCTTTACCTTCTAATTTGCTATTCAAAGGAATCCCTCATAGCTGGTAAACTTTCCACTATCTGCCATCCGGGGACGCGCTTGAGCTGCCTGGGGGAGGCTCTCACTGAAGAGCTAACTCAATGAACTCTTTAACGCGTTTACAGAAAAGTTATTCCTTTTATAGTTATTTTTTACCATATGTTCTTTTTTTTTTAATTTGGCGCCCACTTCTACCAAAAACGGCATATGGGTTTTTTTTCGTTAAAAACTGAATCTTTATTTTGCTTCTAATTTTTTAAGATGTACATGGCTGTGTAAGTTTTTATGATCAGATTTCATTTTAACTGTCCTTGGTATTTTGAACTTTTTTTCCGTGTCGTTGGGAAAGAGTCTCTCCAATATAGTGCTGGAGTTAATATTGGGAAAGATTTATTGTTATTTGTTTGTGTTTTTAGGATCATCACTAGGGACTTATAGAGATATATTTAAGGTTCTTGCATAGTTTTGTATCCAAGGTGTGATTGAATTTGCTATTAAGTGCAAGGGATGACGCATTACTTTAGTATCTATGCCAACAAAAAAGGACATAGACAAAAAAGACTCAAAGGTTTTTTGAACCTTAAAATAGTCTGATGGAGGAATTTTTCTAGTTCCAGTGTCATGGTCTATTTGAATCATGGTCATTGTCATAAAATCTATAATTTTAGAAGTTGTGTCCTTGTTGACACTGTTCTCTCAGAATTTGCAGCTTTTGAAAATAAATTGGAATCTTGGTTCGCCAGTGCTTAGGGGGAAGTTGAATTCGTTGAGCTCAATTGAAAATTAACCCCGGCTTTGGATTACTACTCTATCTAATTAGAGTGGGAAATGGAACCGAAAAAAAAATCCAGGGTAAAATTAAGATGCCATCTGACGTCACTTTTCATTACCAAACCAAATCATGGTTGGCTTAGTCTTTTTGTTGATTTTCCAAGTAATGATAGGGCTTTCAGTGACTGCGTGCATCACGCATAATAAACAAAATTAGCTTCCACTATATTATACATGCTACTACTACTACTAACAACTCATCGCAGCACCAAGCCGCCTGAGGCCAACACAGCTGCGCACGCTCCTCCTCCATCCCAATCTATTGAAAGCCATCCTGTTTACACCCTCCCAGGAAGTCCCATTTCCTTTAAATCTTTAAAGCAGGCTTGAATCACATCTTCCGTACAGCCTACTGTTTGAAATACGGTCAGTCAGCCGGGTGCCCAGAACAATCCAAAGGCAATTTCTCTGGAAAACATCTAGTTAATCTTCATCCGATTTTTGGAGCACCCATGCTTCAGCGCAATATTTGACCACTGTCATCACTGTACCTTCCAATATTCTAATCTTGGTTTGAAGACTTATCTTCCTATTCTTCCAAACTTTGTTTAATTGTGAAAAAGCACCGTGAGTCTTGGCTATTCTACTTTTAACATCTTCACTGCTCCCACCGTCTTTACTAATAATACCACCATGGTAACTGAAGCTGCGCACTTGATCAATATTTTCGTTATCCAACGTTACCTTTTCATCTTCACTTATTCCTGGCCTTAGTGACTTAGTCTTCTTAACATTAATTTTCAAACCTATTCTAGCACCCTGAACCCGAAAAGCTTCTAAATGTTTGTTCCCATTGCAAAATCATTGTAAGTAGAAAAATGTCTTGTGAGACTACATAGGTCCAATTATATCCAATTATATTAAGTAGAAAAATGTCTTATGATACATAGGCCCAATTGCCCCTGTAACACGCCACGCTTTTTTCTTTTTTTCTTAAGAAGCGTTGATACGTATTGTGTTTGTGGATATTATTTGTGTGTAATTTCTGGCTGCAACTGCAATTTATCCTGGAAAATCGAACACAAACGCCGTATGGTGTACCGTTTTGGTGGACAATTACCTTCAAAATGTTTGCAAATTGGTTTTCGCAGTAAATTGATATTTTGAAGTAAAAATCCTCATTATAAACAAAAATTACTTCACTCTATGCTGACACACGATATAAAACTAACTAAATTGGCATTCTTTCAATGAAAAAAACAACAAAAAAATATATATATAAAAACATGGTATTTTTATTGCTAATGTATGACTCCAGGAACCACAAAGGGGTACCAGTAAAATACTTAACATACCGGTAAAACTGGACTTAAAATTGCTTTACTCTGTGCTGACACACGATGTAAAACTAACTAAATCGGCTTTCTTTCAGTTGAAAAAAAAACAAACAAAAAAACATGTATATAAAACATGGTATTTTTATTACTAATGTATGAATCCCGAACCACAGAGGGATACCAATAAAATACTTAGCGTACCGGTAAAATTGTACTTGTAGAGCTTTACAACATGGAGTTGTAGAGCTTTCATAACTTATAGTTGTCAAATTGCACTTTAATTATCGCCAGCACACCTTATATTTTCTTATATTTTGTGAGTTTCTTTTTTAACTCATTAATAACCATAGTTCATGTCGCTCTCGTTGATGAACCAAAAGGAATGCCCAAGTACTTCAGACCTAGGAACAATGATTGAGACTATTCAAGGGACTCTTATCGATTATATCTTTTCATTCGGGTTTACTATCTGAACTCTGTTATCGACGATTCAATAGCAAGGCCAATCAGACTAGCCTGAAGAGCCTCAATAGCTTTTTCCATTAGACAGATTTTCAGCGACAAGAAGCATGCCGTCTGCGTATGACAGGTGACCAATATCAAAATGGCTGTCAATAATATAGGGTGGGATTTTTCTTGTCGCTGTTCTAAGTGCGTTGTTGAAAATTAGTGGACTTAAGACTGAGACTTGGTTTACCCCAAGCTTCCCCGAACCCATCCATTCAAAGTTCTACAGTATTGGAACTACTACTGCTAGTAACTGGGACTAATTAATACTGCGATTACTTGTAACTGCAATGGGGACTACTTGCTACTGTGACTTGCTGCTTTCTACTGCTTCTTCACATTTTTTAACATCCAATTGTCATCCAACAAGTATCCATTCAATGTAATGTCAATATTAAAATTGTGCTATTTCAGTGGAAAACCTCATTTGGAAACGATTGGCAATTTCACGACGTCTGGAGCTATCCGTTTCCTTATTCGTTTGTAAATAGGAGACATAAAAAGAATATCTTCCTTAAAAATAACTGCCTAAAAAATGTACCGAAGAAATTGAACCCATTACACCTTCCTCCTTTCAAAAGAACCGTCTTGGTTTACACTACATGATAGTGTAGTGTAAACCTCCACGTGCCTCTGGATATCTTGCTAGCCACCGGGGAACCAAATGCACCTAGGGACGGTTGTGTTGGCAGCCCTCCCCCCGAAACCCTTATTGCTGCGAATGGAATCAGATTTAATTCAGCCTCGGATATGTCTTCTCAAATCTCGCCTCGACCCCGGACCGCCCAAGGACGATCCCCTCTGAACATCGTTGACCAACGTGGCACCAACGTGGCCACCTGGAACGTCCTGACGCTGAACCAACCCGGTCCGAAGCTTCTTTTAGCAAACGAACTAAAAAAATATAAAGTCAAAATAGCTGGAGTCACCGAAACACACCTCCCTGGACATAGTGAAGAGGACATAGGTGAAGGACGCACATTGCTGTGGTCTGGCGGTAGCCAAAGAAGAGGAGGCGTTGGCCTAGTACTGAACAGTGCTGCATGTAGGGCCCTCCTGTCATTCAAACCAGTATCGCCTAGACTCCTGACCGTAAGACTGGATGGGAAGCACGGCAAAATAACTGTCATTACGTGCTATGCCCCCACAAACGACGCTGATGAAGAAGACAAAGACGATTTCTATAACCTGCTAAGTTCTGAACTATCTTCTGTACCTCCCCACGACTACCTCCTCCTCCTAGGAGACTTGAATGTAAGTTTTTCAAACGAATCAGGGCTGTGGGATCTCCCTGTTAGACCTGTTACAGTGGATAGCCTAAACGATAATGGAGAGAGGCTGCTGAATTGTTGTCTGGCCCACAATCTAACGATTGCGAACACATGGTTCCAGAGACCAAATATAGCCAAGTACACCTGGTATAGCAATGATGGATCAACAAAGAACATGCTCGACTACATCATCGTACGTCGACGATGGCTGTCGTCTGTTCAGAATTGCCGCACCTACCGTGGCGCGGAGCTCGGGAACACCGACCACCGGCTGGTAGCAGCCAAAATTAAGCTCCGCCTCAAAGCTATGAAGAACAGCCAGTCTTCTCGGAAAATTGATGCCGGTCGTATCCAACAGGACCCCGCTCTGGCTGAGCGGTACCATGTGGAGATATCCAACAGATTTGAGGTCCTCGGCCAATGCGATGATAGTGAAGTTGCATGGAAGTCCTTCAAAGAGAACACTCTTGCGGCCGCAACTGACGTTGTTGGAATGAGGCAACGGAAGAAAAAGGACTGGATCAGTAATCACTCCCTTGCCATCATAGAGCTCAGGCGAGAAGCACGTCTTGGCGGGGACATGGCTACATACAGACTGCTAAACAAAGAGCGCAATTCCATGCTGCATAAAGACCGCAAGGCTTTTATTGACAGCAAGGCATCCGAACTGCAAGAGGCCGCCAAGAAAAAGGACAGTGGAGCCACCTAACAGATTCTTCGTGAGCTGTCAGGTCAGCACACTCAAACTACGTCATACCTTCGAAGAGCTAGCGGTGAGAATATCTACGACCAATCACAATGCCTCCGCCAGGGGGAGGACCACTTTGAGAAACTGCTCAACTCAGATCCACCAGACCAGACGGACCACGAGCTAGCGGCTGCTGCGGCTACTACCATACCTGCTCCTGATGGCCCTGAATTTACAGCGGAGGAGATAAAAGCTGCCACCCGCAAGATAAAGAATAACAAAGCGCCAGGAATATGTGGCCTAACATCGAAATTCCTTAAAAATGGGGGTCCAGCCATGATCCTCTGGCTATAAATGCTGTTTAACCTTGTGTGGCACTCTGAAAAAATCCCCTCAGACTGGAAGAAGGACCTACTTGTACCAATCTACAAGAGGCAGGGGAGCAAAGCAGAATGTAGCAATTATCGTGGCATAACTTTACTCTCAGTTCCTGGAAAGCTCTTCGCTATGCTGCTTCTCAAACGGGCAACAAGCTGCCTCCATGCCCCCCGTTGCCCCCAGCAAGCTAGCTTCATGCCGGGCAGGTCCACCACCGAGCAAATCTTACGATTAGACAGCTAGTAGAGAAAACTCTTGAATATAAGAGGAAGGCGTACATTGCCTTTGTCGATTTTCGATCTGTCTTCGACACTGTCGATAGGCAGTCACTATGGCTAATCCTTCAGTCTGCTGGCGTACCCACGAAAATCGTCCGTCTCCTCAAAGAGCTGTATAATAACACTGAAAGTGCGGTGATCGTAAATGGACGGCCTTCCGGATATTTCAAAATTAAAAACGGTGTCCGGCAAGGATGTGCCGCTGCACCTGAGCTCTTTAACTGTGTAATAGCCCATATCCTGAATAAAGCAAAACAGGTGCTGCCGTTTGGCATAGGCTTTGCTGGAAGAGTTCTTTCAGACGTCGACTTTGCTGACGACGTGGTGCTAATATGCGAAAACATTAGTGACCTCAAAACTACTCTGGAAACACTGGCCTCTGCCGCTGAGAAACTCGGTCTGAAAATAAATTGGTCGAAGACCAAGATAATGCCCGTTGAGAAAACGCCGTCCAACCCCCTGTCATCTGTGGAAATTTGTGGCCAAACTGTAGAGGTAGTCAAGTAGTTTACCTACCTTGGTTCAATTGTCTGCTCAAACAGAAGCCTAGATGCCGAAATATCGGCAAGAGCGGCAAAAGCAAACTCTGTCTTCGGTCGCCTTAAAAAAACAGTCTTCCATAAACCCCAGATCAGCCGCCTCCCCAAAGCACAAATATATTCTGCTTCGATTGCCAGTGTTATACTCTATTCTGTAGAGACGGGGTTGCTGAATAAGACACAGACGCTGGAGATAGATGCAACCCAGACGGAAAACCTCCAAATAATTGAACACTCCCTATGGCCCGACAGGGTACGAAATTCGGAAATCCTCAGGTCCTTCAATCTCCCACCTCTGTCCGAGCAGCTTGAGTCTCGCTCGCTGTGTTGGTATGGTCATCTGCTCCGTCTCCCTGCCCAAACACCCGCCCGGCTCATCTTCGATTTCGACCCAGCTGCAAACGACTGGAGGTGTCCTAGGGGAAGACCAAGCACCAGATGGGCGGACGTCATCCGTGATCGGCTCGCCTCCAGAAACATCAACCCGGCTGAAGCGACAACCCTCGCCCTGAACCGACCACTCTGGAGAAGACTGACGGCGCTGACGACTGGTTCCCTCTACGCTGGCGACGCTGCTCATCCTATGTCATCCTATATTTATGTTCTTAATACGTAAACCGCTGAAATAAACTTGTCTCTTTTCTGTTCTCGATTCAACGTCGCTATGTCTAAACCTTTGGTTAAAACTAAAGCAGACCAATTCTCTAATAGGGTTTACTTGTTGCCTTGACAATGCATCGGGAACACAATTTCACCTCCCTGGACGGTAAACAATTTCAAAGTCAATTTCTTGGGGTGTTAAAGATCAACGGACTAAGCGACCAGTAGGATCCTTAAGAGTCATTAGCCATTGAACACTCTGCTCATCTCTTTCAATCTTGACAGTAAAAATTCACGAAACTGACCAAACTTAAAGTCTCTTTTTCTTTCCCTGAATAATTTTGTTCCTTCGGAGAACGTCGCGAGTCATTTTGCAAAATCACGTCCTTGCCCTCTTGAAACTGAAAACTTTGCCCCGATAGCATTGTCACTGGCGTAGGTGGCGAAAAGATAAACTCCCTGATTTATTCTAGAGAGACTAAGAATAGGTGAACTTAGCAGTTTCTCCCTAGTGGTTTTAATGGACAGTTTTTCTTCCTCACCAAAAACACACTGTTTTTCATCAACAAATTCAACGGACGGGTCATATGGCGGCAAAACCAGCTATGTATCTGTGGAACAACGAAAATAAACCTAACAGAATTCTTAGTGCCTTCAGTTTCATTGGATATTGAAATTTCTGAACGGCCAAATTTTTGTCTGGAGTTGGTTTTTTGGTACTCTTTTCCAAAATGTGACCAAGGATTGAAATCGACGTCACCAAAAATGTGTATTTTGAATGACGCAATCGCAAGTAAGCGTCTTGAATTAAAAAAAAAAAAACATCGTCCAAAATCTTAAAGTGCGAATAATTATCTCCAAAATATGACGTAACATCATGTAAAAATACCTCCACCGCTTTGTGCAATATCAAGCGGAAAGTTTTCTCCATCAGTCGTTGAAATGGTGACGGGATATTGCACATTTTAAATGGGACTCGTTTAAAACAGAATTAACTACAACTGCAAACAAAAGGTGTTGTATCCCAGCCTTCACCAAAATTTAGTAATATTCTGACGATAAATCATTGGTAGAAAAGATCTTAGAGGAAGACATCTGTTTAGTACATCCTGAATATTTGGCAACATATAACTGTCCCTAAGGGTATTTTTATTCAATGATCTATAATTGACCGCCATAAGCCATTTATTGTTTATCTTTTTGATGAGGATGACTGGCGAAGCATAGGGAAAATCACACTTTTCTATGATTCAAGCCTTTAGTAACGTGTATCTCTTAAAATTGGCTGTAAACCATTTGTGCAATTGTAGAGACGGCTACGCACAGGAGATGAATCAACCGTATTTATTTTAAGCCCATTAAATCACAATACCAAAATGCGTCCCACGTGTTGCAAATATTATACGGTGTTTGCCCGTCAATTCTAAAAATCGTTGCCTCAAAGCAACAGACTGAAAATGAGACAAATCAAACGAGGTGAAAAATTTCTGTGGGTGGAGCCTGGTAGGCTGTACTAGTAACCTAACCTTTGATGAATAGGAGCAAGAAACATTGTTGTCTGCAGTACCAAAGCCAACTCCAAAGCCAACCAAAGCCAACTGTACCAAAGCCAACTCCTCCGATAATAACAGAAACAGATCTTCGAGGTATATATAATTTCTTGAGAAATTCCTCCGAATTGTTAGTGAGTCATATTCTGAACACTCCATCAGCAACATCTACTAGCTGATCATCTGTCTGAACTTTGCATTCAAGCTCCGAAGCGAGAAAACCTATAGACGGAAATAAAGACAATTATTAACTCTATACTTACTATGTATATTCCTGGTCCTAGAAAGGAAAACCCCAATCTGCTTTACTGACCACAGAGGAACAATCAGCTCCTCAGAAAACATAACACACCATTTCGGCGGATCTGCAACAATTTCTGACTTCGACTCAACAGCTTGATGTGCCAAAACCTAAGAACTATTGCCATGAAAACTCATTGCACAACTGTTTCAATTTTCAACAAAACTGCACAGTCAGAGCCATCAAGAATGAAGCCATTTTCAAAAATATCCTTGACACCAATAACCAATAGATATAGTAATTCCGGACAAACAAAACTTCAACTTTCACTGATTGATTCGCAAAATTTAAAAGAAAAACAGTGCTTGCTACAAATAGGAGAGACTTTTGTTATGCTGTTGCATGAACCAGATAATTCGTCGTTTTGTAGTATACACCAAAAATCCAATTTCCTAAATACCGATTCTCTGATAAGAGAATTATAATCTCCCGTGTTAAACAGAGACATCATAGGGCGGCCATTCGCCCAAAACATTTCACCATCAGAAGCCAACGAAAAGCCATTGGCAACCGTCTTGGACCATCAACTTTTTTCACAGAAAGCGGAAGGAATTATGGTGGTATCGAGTTCTGGTGCTCACGTTTCAAACTGATGTCTAAACGTGACCTCTGGAGTTTACATCTCCTATCAAGCTGTCTCGACAATTTTTCTTAGTATGTCCTATTTTGAAACAACGAAAATATACGGCATTATTTCTGGGCCAATAGCCATCTCTAGCTGCACTGGATGTGCCACCACTCAAAGAAACAGATGTTATGACTGCCTGAGAATTTGAGCCTCTTTGTCTGGTATCGTTGATGTGAGCTGGGTTGCCCATGCGCTTGCCAAATACCGTGCTGATGGCAAACCAGCATTCCACCCTCTGAACACAGAATAAGGGCAACTTCTTTTGCCTTTGTTAAAATTCTTACGACATGGTCAAAATCTTGGAGTTTCTTTTGCAAAACCAATTTGGTTAATTGGTAAGACAAGCCTCAGATCAGCTCATGCAACAAAACGGCTCCTGAGACCTCATTTCCAAATTTTTTCTTACAAGATTCCTGGGCCTTCGAACATCAATCAATCAACGATTGATTTTCCTGATGATTTGAGTTTTCTGGCTTGTGTGGTGCTAGCAAAACTTGCCTTGAAACTAACTCAAAAGGAAACCAAATTACTCAAATTCCAACCCTGAAAAATTAGAAAAAAATTCACCTTCCACCTTTAAACCTAGGACATATCAGGTAATTGTTCACACGGAATAAAGTTGCTCAGAATTTTCACTTTCTTTACAAATTCAGTTAACTCATTTTTACCATTTTAGCACGGAAGATAATCTTACAATTTAAAAAAGAGTTTCCATCCTAACTTTCTCCACTTTTTTCTCTTCTTCCGTCACTATTTAATCTCAAAATTAATTTCAAAACTCGTCTCAAAATTAATTAACAAATTTTTATTTAACGGCAACAGATCATCTGAGTGACATTCAGCGACAAAGGGATAGATGATAACAAAAAGTTAACATCTATAAAGATAACAAAACCTGAAGCTATCCTTTTAGGCAAACATTTCGAAACAGGTAACATAAAAATAATATTTTACGTAAAATTAACTGCATAAACAAAAATCATTGAAGAAATCGAACAGATTTCACTTGACCACAGACAAATATTAATCGACCATCCCCCTCAACATGCCCTTAAAGTTTTAATTTCCTTTAGCCGTTTCTGGGATATCGCAGATACACTCTTTTGAGAACCTTGGATGCAAGTAGTGTCTTTTGATTTAGTTCAAGATCCCCATCAACATGCCGTGAAAGTATAGTTTAATTCCCTTAGCTTTTCCTGAGATACTGCAGATTCTTTCTTTGACAACCTTGATGCACATAGTTTTTTTTATTTTATTTAGTACAGCCTTTCTTCTACCTTACCCTGAAAAATTCAACTGAAATGCGTAATTGATAATTTTGGATGCATCTAGTATATTTGGTTTGGTTCAACAGCCCCAATAACATGCTCTGGTAGTTCCAACGTAATTAACTCGGCTTTTCGTGGGATATTACACAGATGTCCTTATGGCAATCTGATTACACCTAATGTCTTTTGATTTAATTTTACATCACTTTCAACTTCCCGTGAAAGTTTCAATTCCGTTCCGGAGATAATGTATCTTGCCATTTTGACAAACAGAATGCACTTAAACACTTTTGATTTAGTCCAATAGTTTTAGTTATAGTAGAAGAAGTGGCAGCAGTATTTGCTGTCGTGGTCACATTTGCATTAGTAGTTGTAGCAGTAGTGGTTGTAGGTGCAATTAGTCGCATTCGCTGTCACAAGTAGTTGCAGTCACAATCGCAAGAAGTCGCAGTTTCAAGAGGTCGCAGTCGTAAGTAGTCATAGTCGCAATTAGTTGCAAAGACGTTTGCAGTTGAAAATCCAGCAATTGTATTAAACCAGCAACCAAAAGGAAGAAGTTGCAAACTTGTTTTTGTGTGCAAAGTATCGATTTGAACCTTCGGAGTGCTTTTCTTTCTGTCACAACAGGAGAGGCAAGACCTGGGTGGGTACTGACAAAATTTTTTTCGCTTTTTGTACCGTTCATACTCAACATTAAAATATGTTCCATACTTACAGTGCCCGAATAAAAAAAATAAAAAAATTGTGGATGCCACACCGTACATTTTGATCTGTATTGCCTTGTTTCTATTTATAACTTTACTGCAACGCATGCCAATTTACGTGAGAATGAACAGCGGACATTATTTGCCTGGCATTGACAGAACTAATCCACCCAATTCTATTCAATTTGGGTGGATAGTCCATTCTGGCGTAATTTAGCCAATTATTATGTTGTTCTTTCTGTTCTTTTTTTTAGCTTCAGCATATTGACATAAAAAATTCAGATGACCCATCTGCTGACGAGAAAACGAAACAAGACTGTGTTCCTGGATCACCATTCATCATGTTTAGATGTGAGAAAGTGTATCTAAAATTCGTCAACCCTCAACCCATGTCCGGACTTTTCGAAGTTGAACTACCCATTATTGAAGGTGACACGCTTCAGACGGTGACTGATCGTCTTTGTCGTACCGTGAAACAAATCAAAGGTATAGTAGAGTCTTACTTTGATTGATTTCTCTAACTTTATTATGAGATCTAGTAAGACAATGAACAAAGTCTGTTTTTGGGCTTGAACCCCAGTTAGACGGGGATGTAAAAAACCGTCTATTTCCTAGTTGATTTGTGAATTTCATTTTATGTTTGCATCATCTGAGGTATTGCAGTCTTCAAAACATCTCATTTCTTTTAGGACTAAAATGGTTATGATTGCCTTTTCCCTCTGCAATTAATATACCGCTTTTTCGCTATACTACTTTCATGATGCATTACTTGGGTCAAGACTGGTAAACAAAAATTAAAGCGAGTAGTCAGTGCTTATTGTCACGTTTATTTCATTAATTACACCCGGGGTTTATGACTGCTAATTTTAGACAACCGGTAATTTGACACATTGTCCTTTCTAGGTGTTACAAGAAGTAATATTGAGCATATATTTTTTCTGTATTGCCCCCATCCCTTCTTTCTCTCCCTCTGTTTTCTCTTTCTCATTTTTAGGCCGAATTTTCTTAGAAACAAATTTTGGCACCATTCTATAGTAATGAAGTCTAGTTAAAATTATGATTAGTTTTGCTTGTGTCGTCAATTTATTGGATTTTTTGTATTGTTTATGTGATGCGCTCTTTGCTTACAGGGGAGGGAATAAACCAAATAACTGAAGGCAGCTATTACGATCATTAAATTCTCCAGGGAGCTATGGGCCAATTTGTGGGAACAATATTAGATTTGGTAACAGTTTTTCTCGTTATGTTTCCTGTAATTCTCTCCCCTCCCTAGTCATTTGTTTGTCATGTTCCATTTATTTTTCCCAGAGAGGCTTCAAAAGCAGGTACGGTAGTAACATTTGCCAAATTTGGCATTAAGAGGCTAGATATCTTAACGAAAAATGGGAGAATTACAATTGAGTTCTTGGACGTAAAAAAAAATGCATTAAATTCGTTACTTTCTATTAAAACACATGCAGGAGACTTCAAAAAAGTAGTTAAAGAATATTACATAATAGATTTTCAAGACCTTAGCAAACGGAGGTATGTTTAAAAAATGAACTGCTGACTGGGATGGGCGACTCCACTTGTGTCACTGTTGCTAACCATGAGCTGGAATAAAGCTAAACTTTTTTTTTTAGCTCAAAAAATAAATTATTTCATTATAGTCGTGCCTTCTGTGTTGAATTTTGAACTCGCAGTTTTGCCACTATTCAGTTTTTACAATAATTTTGTGTTTTTGTTCTCAGTGAAATCTTTTTGGTTTGCTGAGAAATTAAATTGTTTAGGTAGGTCTTCCTTACCCGAAAATTTTTTTTCTCTTTTTTGTGAGTTTTAAATTTTTTGTTTATCAGATAAAAAGAAAGAATAATCACTTTTGTACTAAGTCCGACAGTCCTGAGCCTGTACCTGAATGTTTCCTCTGTTCGAGAACACGCTTGCTGTGACACACCATTCTTGTAACCTAATTCTAATCCCATTGATTCAACTATCCATGATATCTATGTGACCTATGGAATTGTTTTTCTGCTAGGACATCTATTAACTGACGTTAGCGATAACGTTCTGAGACAAATTAATGAGGATATTGTTTGCTACAACTGCCCACGTTACTCGGGGCCGCGCTTCTTGAGACTTAACTTGTTTAATCGAGAAACAACTTAAAACCTTAACTCTTGTGCTTTTAAGAGTCTGATGGCAGCTATTTATAGTTAGAATTGAATCGACTCTTTTCGTCAATTTATATCTGCCGTCTGATTATCGTGTTATAGTTTCAGCAAATTCCTTCTCAAAGCCGTGTGAAAAACTTTAAAAGCTTACGCTGAGTGTCAATAACAATGGAATCAAGTTCGTGCCCTTCGGTGACTTAATACTGATGTTAAATGTTTTTCAGCACGTTTGGGAATACTGCTCAATGCCTAGCTGTCACATGCTGTTGCTGAAAAGTCTATGCATTATACTAACACTGGTCTAGTTCATAATTCTGGTAGTTTCTAATTTAGACCAAGTTATTCGTTCAAATGTCCTTTTGTCAGTACACATTGATCAGCAGAACTATGACAATTTTCTATTGATATTTAGGGTTCAGATCAATGTTCAACCAGGTTCTTACGCGCCTTCTAGAAACAATACAAGTTTATAAGTTTAAAATTGGTAAACCGAACAAGTGGTTTAACGTGAGTGATTCAAAGAGAGTAAACAAGGTCTTATATTTTTTTGCACTGGCTTACCTATTATCTATAATCCATGTTCCCTAACATCTCTTACAGTGTTTTACACACGTTAGTGAAAGAAATCAGAAACTTAATGTATATTATCATCGCATTATTACTTTTTTAAGCATGCAGAGTAAACGAAATCTAATGCTAAAACTAAACCTTGGAAGCCTTTCTCTATATTTAATCCTGATATAAAGTTTATTGTTTTTATACAAGGCCAAATTTTGGTTCCGAATTTGGTACTGTTGTGGCAGGCCCAAAAGAAGTGTTGTTTCCGAAATAAAGCAGCAGACGAAACTTCAGAATAGAAAATATCTTCGTTCACTGTGGTGTAAAGGCCTTAACTTTCGATCTACGCGAAAAGAATGGACTGAAGTCAGTATCTGTGATAAGGTTTAAAGTGTTTAACCTTCCCCTGTTCTCTCTGAAATGAGGTGAAATAGAATTCTTCTATTTTTTTTCACAGCGAATGCTGTTCACTATCTGCTATAGCCCTCACTTATTTTCGTATCTTTCATCCAAGCTATCCCAATTTCATGTGATCCGTTGACTTTAAATTAAAATCAAGTATTTTGTAGGTATCAAAACATGGCTAATTGTAGAAAAAGTCAAGACAAGTAGTCCAAGTGATTGAGAGGCAACTCTGGGATAAGCCCTTTTTAGGATTGTATAAAGATGATATCATTTCATTTGTTGATAGATAAGTCTATCTATCATCCATCCATAGGTCATTCCTAGGCCAGAACTAAGGTAGATAGTCATAGAATTAAGCGATGAAAGATTGGATTGATTTTGCATTAACGCGTCACAAACAGGGTCCACTGGACAAAAATGCAAAATCTGGGACTGAATTTGCTCCAAGTTCTGGAGAAGACGCTGTAAAAAAACAGGATGTTATGGTACATGAAAGGTGTATCAAAAACTGCATGTTAAGCTGGAGGACAAAGTTAAGGAAGATAATGTCCAACAGCTGGCAAAATGTATGGTAAAGATGGGACTAACTATTAGTCCCTCCGCCGCTTAAAGATAGTTTTGAAAACGCTGTTAATAGTGATGACTGCAGGACAGAAAATAGGACAGTAGGACGAAACGCCAAATTCCTGTCAAGCGCCAATTTTTAGATATCCAGTCAATTGAGAACCATCGACATGCTATTTAGCGTGTTTATCGTATTTAAATTGATCTCCAATTTAGATTTTGCTGGATAAGTCATTGTTCACTTCCAATTTTTATTCTTATTCAACAATTAAAGTTTATCATTTGAAGTTTTCACCTCCCAGAAAGAGTTGTGGCTGCTAGTCAGTGTTATATTTGCAAGCAGTTTGCATTTATACACGCTTTTATAAGGAAGGGGGATTTAGATTCCGTCCATTCTTTATCTACACAATGGACACCAATTTATCTAGTTCATACGAAACGAAAAAAATAAATCATGTAAACCTAGATTCAAAGGAAAATCACGGCAATTGCATCTTGAAACCAACAAGGCCTATTGGCCAATATTGTATACCCCACACCATAAGTTTACTTTAAGTCGGTGTCCCAGTTTGCCACATGAGAGATAAAAATTTTATTCCCAAAATCGTCTTTCATGTTAGTAAAACAACAGATTTTATGTTTTCAGGTATGAAGATCAATCTAAAACTGAAAGAATAAAGTAATATAAACAATTGAGATTTATGTTGCGAAAAACGCGGTAAAAAGAAGATTAAAAGAAGAACAGCTTCAAGGTAATAAAAAAATAATAAAGGGTTTGCCACTAGAGAAAGAGAAAGACGAGCCATAGGACTGGAATATACCAAAGAGAGGAAAATGGGTCATTTGTACTTTCATTTATGGGGATTGGAGAAATTCAATTTTTATTTTTACGAGATACGAGGGTTAGAGACAATCAATTTTTCGGAGATAATAAATGTGCTAGATACCAAGAAGATTCAGGCGCTATAGCCAAACTGTATGCATATTTTGTATATTATATAAATAGCATATAGTATTAAATCCAATAATCTATTACAGTGCTTTTCAGACTGTTGTCCAGGGACTATTGGGGGTCTGCGAACCAGTCGTAATGTGCCCGTGATGGATCTCAATATTTCTTATTTGGTTACACTTTATTTTGTTATATTATGTAAATATTTTCATAGGTTTTTAGTTTGTATACGTGTAAGGTAAGCCATGAGAACATTTATAATTTATATTACAAAATTATGTAAGCTGAAAGGAAGGTTTTAATTTTGTCTTGACGTAGGTAACCATTTTTATCCTTTTTCAAAGAAAATACCTTCGTTCACCTAACTATCATCATTAGATATCTATATTCTGTATATATACAATTTTCTTCTGTAGTTTTAACTTCAAGGGATCCGGATGACCTGTTAGGGTTTTTTTGGGTCCGCCATGGTAAAAAGTTTGGGATCTATTTTACTTGCTTTTAACTTGCAATGTATTTAACTTGCAATGATTCCAATGGTAGGAAAAAATAGAGTAATCCAATATATTCGATAATTGATCCCTTGACATGAGAAACGTCTTACCATGACTAGAGCATTCTTCTGTAAGGATTTAAATCTGACGGCCTTTATTTGCTTAACATTTATAAAGAACAGGGGTATATAGATTCAGGACTTGGAAAAAAATGACTCACAGTATTTCTTCAGGCAAAATAAATATTTCAGTAATTCCGCTTGAGAATGATATCTGAATGAATGGAAATCCGATTTCCCTGATTCTACTTCTCACAGAGGGAGATTTTACGGTTTAGTTATCCCAGTGTAAGAAAATTTCTTGTAAAGTATGCGGAAAAGCATAATCTTTCTCTAGATTATATTTCGATCAGAAGAAGATTTAAAGTTTATTATCTAAAAAGAAGTTGCCGTTAATAGTCATCAGAAGATTGTTTGTAATGAGTTCGAAATTAACTTCTAAGATTTTTTTTCACTTTTTATTTTGGCAATTTATTTCTTGTTTTAGCATATTTGATGTACAATATAACATAACTAAATCTCAAGCTTGATCACAAATCTCTTGGTTCAGCAAGCGTGTGCGTATTATTTTTATTCAGGGTTGAGTCTCCTAAGGGGACCGAAATTTTTCGAAGCTATAGGTGAATTACATGTAATTTGTGCTAAAACTTCAAGAAGATATTGGTAAAGAGGACATGAAGTCTCTTTGGTATTTACTTGGTACAAATTTCAGATTTAAGGGGGGTACGAATTAGAAGATGAGTACAAACATTTAAAGATTATGGATAGTTGATGTAAACTCGCACCTTGATCGATCGTTTGAGGGGGAGCTTCATATCCTCTTTTAAGTGGTATGCATTTTATATATATCTTGATGATGATGATAGACATGATGATTATGAGACATTGACGATAATGATGATGAGATATTGTTTACAGATTCTCTGTGCTGGCGTGGTCTGCGGGCTGCTTCTATTACTAACAGTCTTCCAAGCTTGCATCAACGGCCAGTCTCAGATATTAATCGGAAAATCCGATTAGGATAGGCTAAGATTATTGCTAATAGAAAGAAATATGACTTCTGTAATTTTCAACAACCCTATTCAACTTTCTGCAATCATTCAATGCTTTTTGCTTGTGGAATTATTCCCCTTCTTAAGAAAAAAGAATCCGGATTAATTACTTTAGATTCTCCCCCCTTGGAAAATACCGGGTTCTCATTACAAAATTTCTCGTTCCTGATATTACCGTAAAACTAGATTTACTGCACAGAAAGCTCTTAAACACAGCTTGCGTTCATGTTTCTTTTTCTCCTTTTTACATGTCCTAGTAGGTTTGGTCAGTGGCTTTTGTTTTTTTTTTGTTTCATCTAAAAAGGGCTCATTGTTTTTCCCCACATCTATTTTTAGATTAAAGATCCTTTTTTTGTTGAACTTTCGGTCAATGTTAATTATAGGGCAAAAATTACATAGGAAAAAATGAATATATCATAATATTAAAATTCTAATTAAAGTATCCCATCTCTGAAGTGAAGTGAGATAATGGTAAATAGGAAGGGTAGCCCCTTTGATTTTAACTTATTCCAGATTTCAAATCAAAATCAAAGCTGCATTAATTCAAAAACGTTCAGAAATTTGCTAAAAAAAACAAGTTTTTAACTGAAAGTAAGGAGCCACATTAAAACTTAAAAGGAACAGAAATTATTCCGTATATGAAAGGGGCTGTCCCCTCCTCAACGCCTCGCTCTTTACGCTAAAGATTTTTATTGTTTTAAAAAATAAAGTTGTGAGACAGAGTCAAACAAGCATCCGTGATCTTTCTTCTGGCAAAAAAATACAAAATTCCAACTCTTTTCAGATAGGAGCTTGAAACCTCTACAGTGGGATTCTCTGTTACTCTGAATATGATGGTATGATTTTCTTTAGAGTTCTATGACTTATAGGAGTTGTTTCCGCCTTTTTTCGTAAAATCATCCAAATGTTCTCAGGCGCGTAACTTGTGATGGGCAAGAGTAAAATTGATGAAAGTTTTTTATTTGAAATCGGCATAAAAATCTGATTTGTCTTATCTGCCTATTGTTATCAAAATTCCGTTATTTAGAGTCTCAGTTACCGTACTATTGAGCAGAGTCGCTCCTTACGTACAGTTTGTTACCGTGAACCGTTTGATTGATTTATTTTTATTTTTGTTTGTTTGTTTATTTATTTATTTATTTATTTTTATTTTTGTTTGTTTTTGTTTGTACCCTTTTTAATAGTAGAAAGTGATTGGAGGGCAACTAACTCCCCTCCCACTCCCACCATTTCCTAATTGACATCCAATATAATTTTTGAGATAGCCATTTTGTTCAACATAGTTGAAAGGTCCGGAAATTAAGTCTTTGAGGATGAAAACCTCCCGCCCCAGAGCCCTCAGGGCAAGTGTTGTAAGTTATCCCCTGGGGATATGTAAGGTATATATAGAAAGGTTGATCGTATATACTTCGGAGGGGGGTCATTGGATTGACAAACAGAAGTCCTAGTGTTCTTTTTAAGAGTCAGAATGATAAGAGGGTGGATACTTTCTCTTCCCCCACACCTCTTATTTTCCTGATAGCATTTTCTCGTATTGTATCTAATATAAATTTTGAGATGGCTATTTGTTGTCGTAGAAACTTCGAAGAAGGCTCATTCAATTGGAAATGGAAAGGGCTATTACCCTTTATAATATTCGAAAGTGATTAGAGGGCAACTAACCCCCTTCTCTCACCTACCGTTTTCCCAACCACATCCAATCAAGATTTTGAGATAGCCATTTTTTTCAACGTAAATGAAAGATATGAAAATTCTGTCTTTGAGAATGACAACATCCCCCCCCCCCTAGAGCCCTAAGGGAAAGGGCTCCCGAAATGCATTTGATAGAAATTTTGAGATGGGTATTTTTTGTCGTAGAAACTTCGAAAAAGGCTCATTTGATGTGAAACTGAACGGGCTAGTGTCCTTTTTAGTAGTCTAAAGTGATTAGAGGGCCAACTAACCCCCTCCCACGCCAACTATTTCCCCAAACATATCCAGTCAAAATCTTGAGATAGCCATTTTGTTCAACATAATTGAAATCTTCGGAAATTATGTCTTTGAGGATGACCCCCCAGACCCCTGTAAGTTTTTACCCTGGGGGTATATGCGGTATATTTAGAAAGGGTGATCGTATAAACTTAGGAAGGGGCTCATTTGATTGGTAATCAGACGTTTGATTGTCCTTTTTAAGATTCAGAGTGATCGGAGTGTCGATGCCCCCCCCCCCACACACACACACCCGGTACTTTCCTGAAATATATCTGATAGAAATTCTTTGATGACCATTTGTTGTCGTAAAAACTACGAAAAGAGTTCATTCGATTAGAAATTGAAAGGACTAGTGCCCTTTTCAATAGTTGAAAGTGTTTGGAGGGCAACTAACCCCCTCCCACGCCCAGAATTTCCCCAAACACATCCAATCCAAATTTTGAGATAGTCATTTTATTCAACGTAATTGAATTGTCCATGAATTATGTCTTTGAGGATGAAAATAGCCCCCCCTCCACAGCCTTCAGGGCAAGTGTTGTAAGTTATGCCCCGGGGGCATATAAGGTTTATATAGAAAGAGTAATCGTATAAATTTCGATGGGAGGTTCATTGGATTGATAGTCAGAAGTTCTAGTGTCCTTTTTAAGATTGAGAATGATCGAAGGGTGGATACCCCCTCCCCCTCCATATTCCCGTATCCTCATATTTTCCCGAAATGCATCCGATAGAAATTTTCAGGTGGTCATTTGTTGTCGTAGAAGCTTCAAAAAAGGTTCATTCGATTGGAAGTTACAAGGGCTAGTGCTTTTTTATTAGTCAAAAGTGATCGGAGGGCAAAAATCCCACCCCACGCCCATCAATTCCCAAAACCCATCTAATCAAAATTTTGAGATAACTATTTTGTTCAGCGTAGTTGAAAGGTCTGGAAATTATGTCGTTGACAACCCCCTTAACTTTTCAAGACCATAACGTAATTTGCACTTTACTGAAAAAATAATGGCTGTGGATTGTCAGTTTAATATGCATATATGCATGTATGCTGGTTGTTGTCTTATATAATCATTCTCATGTTTGTGTATGGCCTAGTGGCTGAATAAATTATCTATCTATCTATCTATCTATCTATCTATCTATACATACTCATACGCATTCCTTAAAGTTTAAATAATTTTTTTACTGATAAAAGTTAAAAAAGTTAAAACATTTAAACGTATTTTGTCGTTTAATGTCGTAGAATAAAAGGATTAGAATGGCTTCTGAGTCTTCAGCGGGAAAGTGAACGTAAAACAGGTATTTTTGTAAAAAAAAAATATAAGATAAGATAAGTTTGTTCTAAAATAAGATTAATAACTGATAATTATATATTATAGCTGTTATAGCTATGAAGCTATTATATTGTGATATATCATAGGCAGCGCAATAGCGCTGCCTAAGTAAAGAGCGACGTGAGCACAATGTAGACCAGGTCACTTCATATCGAAGGAGTTGTCGTAGAAACTTCGAAAAGGGCTCTTCGAGATTTGCCCTTTTGAGAGTTTGCCCATTTTGAGAGTCAGAGTGATGGGAGTTTGCGCTTTTCTGAATACAAAATACGTTTGAAGTGTTTTCGCTTTTCTTACTTTCATAAATAAAAACTATCAAAACTTTCAGGAATAAATATCAGTATATTTCAATTAAACTGACTATCCACGGTCATTTTTTTTTTTTTTTTTTTGCTTTTTCAGTAAAACGCAAATTGTAGTCTGGCCTTGAGAAGTAGTAACTACTCATGTTAATTTTTGCCCGTTTTGAGTTTGGTCCGGCTATTTGTTGTAATTTCTGTTCGTTGCGTGTTTCATTTGTTTATTGATGGTGATTTTTGGTAGTTTTACGCTTCGAAAACTATTTAAATTTAATTTTGCTCATTCTTGGCTTAATTCAGCTCTTTACTTTTCTTTGAAAAACTTGTTTTGTAGAAATTTTTTTTTAAAGTTAATAGGAGATTATAAGGACTGTGGGGGGTGATATCCAAAAAGACATAGTTACTGGACTTTTCAACTATGCTGTACAAAATGGCTGTCTCAAAATTTTGATTGGATGTGTTTGTGGAATCTTTGGACGTGGGAGGGAGGCTGGTCACCCTTCAGTCACTTTCGAAGCTTAAAAAGGGCCCCAGAACTTTGAATTTCCATTCCAATTAATTTCAATTTTCAAAAATATTGCTGATACACCCTTTTGACAATCTGTGTACATATTGTTTTCTGATTTAGTTCAACTTTCTACTCGACATTTTCTCAAATATTTACTGCAATATCCTCAGTCTTTGTAATAATCACCACGGAAGCCGTAGTTATAGTGTTTCAATTTATGAAAGCTTCAAATTAATACACTCAGTCGTTCCTGAGTTACGCCCTTTTGACAACCCATATGTACATAACGTGTTTTGATTAAGTTTAACACTCCCCTCAACATACTGTGAAAGGTTCACTTGAATGCCCTTGATCTTTTTAAACAATAAAGTTTAAACACGCAGGCCTTTCTCAATAGCAAACACTATTGGTAAACAAGAGGCGAATTGCATAATTTGCAGCCCTTGCCCGGAGGACTTGGGGGTGGGGGGTGGGTGGATAGCCCAAAAGACATAGTTGCTTTACTTTTCAACTATGCTGAACAAAATGACTATCTCAAGATTTTGATTGGATGTGTTTGAAGAATTGATTGACATGAGGAGGGGGTGGTTGCCTTCCAATCACTTTTGACTCTTAAAAAGGGCATTTAAAAAAGGAACTAGAACTTTTAATTTCCATTTGAATGAGTCCCCTTCAAAGTTTATACGACCAATCCCCCCAAGAAAAAACCTCAAATATGTTAACAATGGACAATTTGCATAAGTTACAGCCCTTGTCCCGTTGGTTGGGAAGATTTTAAACCCCTGAGTAATAGTTATTTGACCTTCAGACTTTTTTGAACAAAATAGCTATCTCAAAATTTTGATTGGATGCATTGTAGAAAAAAGGGCGTGAGGGGAGGGGGCGGTTACCCTCCGATCACTTTTGACTCTTAAAAAGGGCACTAGAGGTTTCTACTTCCAATCTTCTTTCAGTGTATTTAGGGAAGAGGGTGTATAGGGGGAGGGTCTTTTGCCCTCTTATCACTTTTGACTCTTAAAAGGTAACTGGAGCTTTCAATTTCCCATCAAATAAGCCTTCTGCAAAGTTTATACGACCACACCTTCCATAAAAACCTCATATGCCCCCGAGGTATAACTTACAACCCTTGACCCCAGGCTCTGAGGGATGTGTCATACCGGAGCCCTTTTTAAATGATCTTCTGACTATTTTGAACAAAATGACCGTCTGAAAATGTCGATGGGATGCAGAGGGTGTGCGAGGGGAGGCTTGTTGCCCATAAATCATTTTTGTCTTTTGAAAAGGGTGCCAGAACTTCCAATTTCCAATTGAATGAACCCCCTCTGAAGTTTATACAACCACCCCTTCCATAAAAATCTGATATGTTGATCATGGGTAACTAGCATAACTTATAGCCCTTGCCCTAAGGGCGGTGGGGGATTGACCGCCCCAAAGACATAATTACTGGACCTTTATAAAACTTTCTTTACGAAGTGGTTTTGTTAAAAAAAAAGAAATACATTGTGCCCACCCTGCTCTTTACCTAGGCAGTGCTTTTGCGTTGCCTATGATAAATAACACTTTAAATATTTTTGGAAATAGCCCCATTTACGGTTGAAGTTACACCTTTAAAGTATCAAGGAGACCAAGAAAAAAAAAAGGATTTTTGTCTCCTGGTCCTCTCTTAGGTCTATTCATACCCGGAAATCGCAATTTTCTAAAATTTTTTCTATTGTCTATTTCAAATAATTAATTTGCAGGGCAGTACCATATTCTCGCCTGTGTTGCCACGTTGAACCGCGAAAATTAATAAGCGAAACCAATTATATAAATTTAACTAAGCTTTTCGTCCGTATAAATTCTAACATTACCTATCTGTGGTTTCCCAAAGGCAACTACTCTTTCGAAGGAAAAACCTTGTTCTTAAGCTATCTGGTGTCGTATGTTTTTAGCTTACTTTTGCCGATCTCTCGTGAATATTTTTTAATTTTATATTTGCTGCCTATTGCTACCAAAAACCTCATGATTGTGTAGGGAGGTCTTTTTCATTGAAAATTTAATTCCTTTTTCTAAAGGTGTAAATAATCGTTTAAGTTTCCATTTAAAAATTTTTAATCAGTTATATTTCATTTTTAGTGTCCTTGGTACTTACAATTATTTTTAAATTCTAACCAACAATAAGGATTTTCATTTTTGTTGCTTCAGTTTGGGAGGTCTTGTTTCGACAGCGGTATTTTTTTTACTTCCTTGGCGCTATTAACGATCTCTCAAACCTTTCTAATTTTTCCCCTAGTCTCTTAGAAGAAGAAACTAGATTACTATTCTAGTAATATTTGCCAAATTTGGTACCTGGAGACTCCATTTATTTGTTCTCGAAGGAAATCATGGAAAATGGAAAGGGAGATAAATCTATATTTTTCAAGGTGAGGAGGAATTGTTTTAAGCTTGACGAGGATATAACAGATGGATGAGCCATAATTTAAAAAAAAGCTCCTTGAACCAAGGAAAGGTTTTAGTTTAATGAGAGTCATAGAAATAAGAACAAAGAAAGAAAAATTTCAAATTTTGAGTGAAAAAACTTTCGTTTGGTTATTTTGCTTATATCTTTCATTTTTGTCGAGATTGTTCATAAGTTGTAGAGCTTACTGTTTGCGCTTGAGCATTTTTTTTCTTTAATGTCAATAAAGACATAAGAATTATTTTAATATAACAAGGACGTGTGAACATTTTGCCTTATTAGATACGCGTTTCAAGCATAGCATCTTTTTTCTTTAAATTGGGTTAGGTTTTATAATCTAGGACTTGGATTTCATCTTAGAACAAGAACAATTTATCATAGAAAACTGTGTGAATGGGAAATACAACAGGAGATGGAAAAAAGGAAGACACGACTTAATAATAGGTCTAAAAATACTAAAACACTGTTGCCTAAAATTAAATATATGTTAAAAATCAAACCGTGATGAGGTGCATTGCTATACACTACCCGTTGAACAGGCTTGAATATGCTCTGGGCACCCCCACTGCATGGGAATAATTATGCTGAATATAAATAATAAAAACACAACTATATATCAAGAAAATTCTTCAATCATCTGGTGTTGTTTATTTCTTCTCATTTAGTTCTGTGGCCATCATATTCCCACCTATTTGCGTGTTGTTATCTCATCCTATTTGCTGACTTTTTTCTTTTTGTATTTCTCTTAGTACATGTCTGCAGATTCCTGAATATAAAGCAGAAATTAAAATTATTACTTCCCAACCTTGTCAAATCTAGATTGTCTTTTTGCAGATCCAAAGAAAGTTGATATCTTCCGTTATGATGACCCTATTCTTGGACCAAGGCGTCTGCCAACTTTAGAACGGGAATTTGAGAAAACGAGGATTACGGACACTGATAGATTTTCAATTGACATGATCTCAAACACTGTGAACCTCATTCAGAATGGATCGAAGAAAGATATAGGATATCAATTAGTTTATATTGTTTCTTAAAAGGGGTCTTTGACAGTAAATGAAAAAAACACTATATATTTTGTTGTTTGATTCTAGGTATATCAGGGTTGCCATGTATCAGCGTTCTGGGTATCCGTGTGGTGAATTGGGAGGGGTTTGGATTTTGGATATATATAAATATATGTATAAATGGTGTCCGACTAATATGCTACTTATATTTCAAAATATAGGTAGAATTATATGGTCTATTTTTATACTTCTAGTTCTTTTGATTCTTTTTTTTTTGTTTTTCGGAGTTGAGTTATCGTAGCAGGGTAAGATAAAAGTTAAAGAAAATTGTTCGGAAATATGAAATTAATGGGAATTTAGGAAAGGTCTACCTATCATTAAAATTCACAGTGATTCCAACTTTTTGCCCCCCCCCCCCCCTCCATTTTGTTTTTTTTAACATGATATATTTTTTCAATTTTTTTTTACATCTCTTAGAATGACATGTAACATACTTAAAACATCATACATAAAAGATAAAAAAATAATATTTGTTAAACTTAAAGTTAAATATAAAAGTAATGCAGACATTCCTGTTGTGAAATGTACTGTTATCGAAGATCTGGCTGTAGCAGTACTTTTTTTTTATTGGACTAAATTTTTTTTTGGAATTAAGTGTCATTATACTTTTTTTTCACTTATATTAAAATTACTTGAAATATGCTTGCGGGTCTAACAATTGTACTCTATGCTTGCTCAGAGACACGATGCGGCTTTCCCAATGGTATTCTACGACCGTTTATCGACACTACCTAGTTTATTGGATATATTAAATCAGTATTGTCTACACACTAAAACAATAAACACAACTCATATCTCTAAGAAGTGAAGATGAAGCATTTTAAGAAAATATGTTCACATGATAGTGCTATTGTAGCATTGAATGCTGACAAGGAGAAGTATTTAAACTATGAAATAAGTACAAGTGGTAGAACTATCGGAAATGTTTGTATGCGTCGTCACAACAGTGATGATCTGAGCTTCTTCGGAGCCCCAAAAAAAATTCAACTCTTTTTATAGTGGATATGTGAGATTAAGATCCCCGGAGATAATCGTACTTAAAGAAAATGTCAAGATACAAATAAGAGTCGATGAAGAAGGGCATCTTTCGGGTATTAGCATTCAAATGAAAGCAAAGACGAAAAGAAAGGCCTACTCTTCTGCTAATATCATAAACCATATCTTGTGTACGTGCCGGAACTGTTACCTGTGTAAAAATAGTGTGATAATAGACAGTGAAGTTGCCAGAAAAATAAAAAGGGTATTGGCAGAAAATATCACTAAGGAATATAAAGATGAATCGATGAAAAACAAAGTACCAGAAAACGTTACTGCCATTGATCAAACACTCAATGAACCAAATAATACAAAAGACGAAAAGCATATTGAGCCTGTTGATGAAACTCCTATAGGAATTGTGTATAACTCTAAATAGAATAATCGTAACTCTACTAATTACGAACTAAGAGAAGGCTATAACTACAGTATCAAGACAGAAAAATGTGGACTATTTTATGGAACAGATTCGAAATGTCCAAAGTTGTTCAATGATTTTGAAAATGTATAATAATAATATATTTTTTTGTATTAATATTCTACCTGACATTATTTCATTAAAAATATGTTATACATTACATTGTTATGTGTTCATTATTTTTAGAGCAAGCCAGAATATCAAACGTTTAGAATGTTTATTAAAACATCGGAGATGTAAGAAAAGGAATTTGCATACATCATATGTCAGATAGATAGGTTAACATAGAGAAAATCTAAGTATAAGAATGAATAAATTCTCTATCAATATCTATCGACAGATACTTGGGATAATTTTGACGGAATCTAAGTATCAGAGTAAATAAATTCTTTATCAATGTCTTTTGACAGATACGTTTGATAACACTGACATAATTTAAATATCAAATTGAATAAATTCTTTACTAAAATTCTTTATCAATATCATGTGTCAGGTACGTCAGATAACAATGACAAAATCTATCTATTAGAATGAATAAATTCTTTATCATCAGCAGTTGTCAGATTTATCATTTTGAAAAAATTGTAAGTAAGTAACAAACTCTTTCTTGAATTCACCTCTTGCATACACAACACAGATATTAAAAAAAAAAAATATTGTAATTTCCAGACTTCATTTGCATGCAACAGATATCGAGAGTTCTATGACTCCTCCCCATAATGAATTCAGATGGTTTTAGGACTCATCCCCGTAGCCATAACTCCATTCAACCTTGAGGGAAGGTATAAAAGTTTGATGAAGTATTTCTCTATGTAACAACTTCATTAATAGCTTGACACAGAATTTATTGGTTTAAAAAATCATCTTGTGGTGTTATATTTGAATGTGTATTTTCATTATTGTCTATGGAACTCGAAAGAATTGACTGTTATCATTGGATAGTGAACTATAATACGTTTGAGTATGATAAAAGCTTGTGGAGTACTACATTACGCTATATAAACAGACTGGGATTCTACGATAGAGTGATTATGCCACTTAATAATAGTGGTCAGGAACTTAGAAATGTTCAGGAGGAAGTAAGTGAAATTTGCAGCTTTTTCACGGTTGAAGCACTCTATGTAAAGGGTAATGTACCTACAGATAAAGTTTTAATTCCAAACTGTAACCCTAGAATTCCACTTTTCAGTTTACAAGAATTCAAGTGTCCTAAATTTGAAAGGACCTATCACCGTCCTGAAGACGAGGTTAGGTTATTTGCGCAGTGGATACCTAAGGACATACCTGATCGCGATAAATGCATGAGACACGGTGAACTTAAGTACTGTTTTTTATGTAAATGTGGGTTTTTTCTAAAAAAATCTATTAATGTGTTTAAGCAATAAACATCTTCAAGCTAAACACTTATTTTTTCTTTAGAGTTGTTATATTCATTTAATCAAATTATGAAAAAAATCCAAATAAGTAACAATTTCTTTCATTAAATTATCATTTTGATACACAATGCAGAAATTCCACTCAATAAATTCAGAAGAAATTATACGTAAGTAGCAAATTGTTTCTTGAATCCAACAGGCATACAAAAACACATATAAATATATGGATTCAGGCATACAAACCGACAGAGACAAGCATTGAGATAGGCAAACACCCGCCCAGCCACATAAGCAGAGGAAGTGAGGGAGACAAAAACACATAAATGTAAGGATTCTTACATACAAACCGACAAAGACAGGCATTGAGATAGGCAAACATCCGCCCAGACACATAGGCAGAGGGAGTGAGAGAGACAAAAACACGTATAAATGTAAGGAATCAGGCATACAAACCGACAGAGACAGGTACTGAGATAAGCAAACACCCACCCAGACTCATAAGCAGAGGAAGTGAAAGAGACAAAAACACATATAAATATATAGATTCTGACATACAAATCGACAAAGACAGTCACTGAGATAAGCAAACATCCGCCCAGACACATAGGCAATGAGAGTGAGAAAGACAAAAACACATGTAAATATATTGATTCAGGCATACAAACCGACAGAGACAGGCATTGAGATAGGAAAAAACCCGCCCAGACACATAAGCAGAGGAAGTGAGGTAGAAAATAACACATATAAATATATGGATTCTGACATAAAAACCGACAAAGACAGGCATTGAGATAGGCAAACATCCGCCCTGACACATAAGCAGAGGAAGTGAGAAATGAAAAAAACACATATAAATGTAAGGATTCTAACACACAAGCCAACAAAGACAGGCATTGAGATAGGCAAACACCTGCCCAGACACATAAGCAGAGGAAGTGAGGGAGACAAAAACACATATAAATATATGAATTTAGGCATACAAACCGACAGTGACAGGTACTGAGAAAAGCAAACACCCGCCCAGACACATAGACAAGGAGAGTGAGAGAGACAAAAACACATGCAAATATATTGATTCAGGCATACAAACCGACAGAGACAGGCATTGAGATAGGCAAACACTCGCCCAGACACATAAGCAGAGGAAGTGAGGGAGACAAAAACACATATAAATATATGGATTCTGACATAAAAACCGACAAAAACAGGCATTGAGATAGGCAAACATCCGCCCAGACACAAAAGCAGAGAAAGTGAGAAATGACAAACACACATAAATATATAGATTCAGACATACAAATCGACATAGACAGTCACTGAGATAAGCAAACATCTGCCCAGACACATAGGCAAGGAGAGTGAGAGAGACAAAAACACATGCAAATAAATTGATTTAGGCATACAAACCGACAGAGACAGGCATTGAGATAGGCAAACACTCGCCCAGACAAATAAACAGAGGAAGTGAGGGAGACAAAAACACATATAAATATATGGATTCTGACATAAAAACCGACAAAAACAGGCATTGAGATAGGAAAACATTCGCCCAGACACATAAGCAGAGGAAGTGAGAAAAGACAAAAACACATATAAATGTAAGGATTCTAACACACAAACCAACAAAGAAAGGCATTGAGATAGGCAAACGCCTGCCCAGACACATAAGCAGAGGAAGTGAGGGAGACAAAAACACATATAAATATATGGATTCAGGCATACAAACCGACAGAGACAGGTACTGAGATAAGCAAATTCCCGCCCAGACACATAGGCACGGAGAGTGAGAGAGACAAACATACATGCAAATATATTGATTCAGTCATACAAACCTACAGAGACAGGCATTGAGATAGGTAAACACCCGCCCAGACACATAAGCAGAGGAAATGAGGGAGACAAAAACACATATAAATATATGGATTCTGACATACAAACCGACAAAGACAGGCATTGAGATAGGCAAACATCCGCCGAGACACATAAGCAGAGGAAGTGAGAGAGACATAAACACATATAAATATACTGATTCTGACATACAAACCGACAAAGACAGTCAATGAGATATGCAAACAACAGCCCAGACACATAAGCAGAGGAAGTGAGGGAGACAAAAACACATATAAACATATAGATTCAGACATACCAACCGACAGAGACAGGCAATGAGATAAGCAAGCACCCGCCCAGACACATAAGCAGAGGAAGTGACAGAACAAAAACACATATAAATGTAAGGTTTCTGACATACAAAGTAACAGTCACAGGCATTGAGATAGGTAAACATGTGCCCAGACACATAGGCAAGGAGAGCGAGAGTGACAAAAACACATATAAATATATAGATTCAGACATGCAAAGGAACAATCACAGGCATTGCCATAGGCAAAAACCCGCCCAGACACATAAGCAGAGGAAGTGAGGGAGACAAAAACACATATAAATATATGGATTCAGCCATACAAACCGACAGAGACAGGCCCTGAGATAAGCAAGCACCCGCCCAGACACATAAGCAGAGGAAGTGATAGAGACAAAAACACATATAAATGTAAGGATTCTGACATACAAAGCAACAATCACAGGCATTGAGATAGGCAAACATCCGCCTTGACACAAGCAGAGGAAGTGAGAGAGACAAAAACACATATAAATATATGGATTCAGGCATACAAACCGACAGAGACAGGTACTGAGATAAGCAAACACCCGCCCAGACACATAGGCAAGGAGAGTGAGAGAGACAAAAACACATGCAAATATATTGATTCAGGCATACAAACCGACAGAGACAGGCATTGAGATAGGCAAACACCCGCCCAGACACATAAGCAGAGGAAGTGAGGGAGACAAAAACACATATCAATATATGAAATCTGACATAAAAACCGACAAAGACAGGCATTGAGATAGGCAAACATCCACCCAGACACATAAGCAGAGGAAGTGAGAAATGAAAAAAACATATAAATATATAGATTCTGAAATACAAATCGACAAAGACAGTCACTGAGATAAGCAAGCATCCGCCCAGACACATAGGCAAGGAGAGTGACAGAGACAAATACACATTCAAATATATTGATTTTGGCATACAAACCGACAGTGATCGGCATTGAAATAGGTAAACACCCGCCCAGACAAATAAGCAGAGGAAGTGAAGGAGACAAAAACACATATCAATATATGGATTCTGACATAAAAACCGACAAAAACAGGCATTGAGATAGGCAAACATTCGCCCAGACACAAAAGCAGAGGAAGTGAGAAAAGACAAAAACCCATATAAATGTAAGGATTCTAACACAAAAACCAACAAAGAAAGGCATTGAGATAGGCAAACGTCCGCCCAGACACATAAGCAGGGGAGGTGAGAGAGACAAAAATACATATAAATATATTGATTCAGGCATAAAAATTAACAAAGACAGGTATTGAGATAAGCAAACATCCGGCCAGTCACAACAGCAAGGTGAGACAGTCAAAAACACTTGCGTATATATCGAGTTTGGCAGACCATCAAACAGAAAAGGGAATTACAATGAGAAAGCACCTACCAAGACAAATCAGCAAATTACAATATGGACACAAAAATACATATACATTTATGGATTCAGACATGCAAACCAACAGGGACAAGCACTGAGATAGGCAAACATCCGCCCAGACACATAAGCAGAGGAAGTGAGAGAGACAAAAACACATATAAATATATGGATTCTGACATACAAACCGACACAGACAGGCATTGAGATAGGCAAACACCCGCCCAGACACATAAGCAGAGGAAGTGAGGGAGACAAAAACACATATAAATATATGGATTCAGGCATACAAACCGACAGAGACAGGCAATGAGATAAGCAAGCACCCGCCCAGACACATAAGCAGAGGAAGTGACAGAACAAAAACACATATAAATGTAAGGGTTCTGACATACAAAGTAACAGTTACAGGCATTGAGATAGGTAAACATGCGCCCAGACACATAGGCAAGGAGAGCGAGAGTGACAAAAACACATATAACTATATAGATTCAGAAATGCAAAGGAACAATCACAGGCATTGCGATAGGTAAACACCCGTCCAGACACATAAGCAGAGGAAGTGAGGGAGACAAAAACACATATAAATATATGGATTCTGACATACAAACCAACAAAGACAGGCATTGAGATAGGCAAAAACCCACCCAGACACATAAGCAGAGGAAGTGAGGGAGACAAAAACACATATAAATATATGGATTCAGCCATACAAACCGACAGAGACAGGCCCTGAGATAAGCAAGCACCCGCCCAGACACATAAGCAGAGGAAGTGATAGAGACAAAAACACATATAAATGTAAGGATTCTGACATACAAAGCAACAATCACAGGCATTGAGATAGGCAAACATCCGCCCTGACACATAAGCAGAGGAAGTGAGAGAGACAAAAACACTAATAAATAAATGGATTCTCACATACAAACCGACAGAGACAGACACTGAGATAAGCAAACATACGCCCAGACACATAGGCCCAGAGAGCGAGAGAGACAAAAACACATGCAAATATATAGATTCAGTCATACAAAGCAACAATGACAGGCATTAAGATAGGCAAACACCCACCCAGACACATAAGCTGAGGAAGTGAGAGAGACAAAAACACATACAAATAAATGGATTCTGACTTACAAACCAACAATGACATGCATCGAGATAGGCAAACTCTCGCTCAGACGCACAGTCATAGTGAGAGAGATATCCAAAAAGTTGGATTGATCTAGGTTCACTTAGAGTGGCGCACCACTTTATGTTTGCTTATCTCAGTGTCTGTCTGTCGGTTTGTATGTGAGAATCCATTTATTTATTAGTGTTTTTGTCTCTCTCACTTCCTCTGCTTATGAGTTTGGGCGGATGTTTGCTTATCTCAATGCCTGTGATTGTTGCTTTGCATGTCAGAATCCTTACATTTATATGTGTTTTTTCTCCCTCACTTCCTCTGCTTATGTGTCTAGGCGGGTGTTTGCCTATCTCAATGCCTGTCATTGCTGGTTTGTATGTCAGAATCCATATATTTATATTTGTTTTTGTCTCCCTCACTTCCTCTGCTTATGTGTCTGGGCGGGTGTTTGCCTATCTCAATGCCTGTCTCTGTCAGTTTGTATGCCTGAATTAATATATTTGCATGTGTTTTTGTCTCTCTCACTCTCCTTGCCTATGTGTCTGGGCGGATGTTTGCTTATCTCAGTGACTGTCTTTGTCAATTTGTATGTCAGAATCTATATATTTATATGTGTTTTTGTATCTTTCACTTCCTCTACTTATGTGTCCGGGCGGGTTTTTGCCTATCTCAATGCCTGTGATTGTTCCTTTGTATGTCTGAATAAATATATTTATATATGTTTTTGTCACTCTCGCTCTCCTTGCCTGTGTGTCTGGGCGGATGTTTTCCTATCTCAATGCCTGTCATTGTTTCATTGTATGTCAGCATCGTTACATTTATATGTGTTTTTGGCTCTCTCACTTCCTCTGTTTATGTGCCTGGGCGGGTGTTTGCTTATCTCAGTACCTGTCTCTGTTGGTTTGTATGCCTGAATCCATATATTTATATTTGTTTTTGTCTCCCTCACATCCTCTGCTTATGTGTCTTGGCAGATGTTTGCCTATCTCAATGCCTGTCTTTGTTGGTTTGTGTGTCAGAATCCTTACATTTATACGTAATTTGATTTCTTCCACTTACTCTGCCTAAGTATCTGGGTGGATGTTAGCCTATCTCATTCCCTTTTCTTATCGGTTTGTATGTCAGAATCCATATATTTATGAGTGTTTTTGTCTCCCTCACTTCCTCTGCTTATGGATGTGGGCGTGTGTTTGCCTATCTCGATGCCTGTCTTTGTCGGTTTGTATGCCTGAATCAATATATTTGCATGTATTTTTGTCTCTCTCACCTTGCTTATGTGTCTGGGCGGATGTTTGCTTATCTCAGTACCTGTCTTTGTCGATTTTTATGCCTGAATTCATATATTTATATGTGTTTTTGTCTCCCTCACTTCCTCTGCTTATGTGTCTGGGCAGTTGTTTGTCTATCTCAATGCCTGTCCTT
This sequence comes from Artemia sp. Qi Xiang Cuo, assembly GCF_049724085.1. Taxonomy (NCBI): domain Eukaryota; kingdom Metazoa; phylum Arthropoda; class Branchiopoda; order Anostraca; family Artemiidae; genus Artemia; species Artemia sp. Qi Xiang Cuo. The sequence goes on along the minus strand of NC_142795.1, from coordinate 1,883,301 downwards.
GTTGGTTTGTGTGTCAGAATCCTTACATTTATATGTGTTTTTGTCTCTCTCACTTCCTCTGCTTATGTGTCTGGGAGGATGTTTGCCTATCTCAATGCCTGTGTTTGTCGGTTTGTATGTCAGAATCCATATATTTATATGTGTTTTTGTCTCCCTCACTTCCTCTTCTGGGCGGATGTTTGCCTATCTCAATGCCTGTCTTTGTCGGTTTGTATGCCTGAATCCATATATTTGCATGTGTTTTCGTCTCTCTCACTCTCTTTGCGTATGTGTCTTTGCGGATGTTTGCTTATCTCAGTGACTGTCTTTGTCGATTTGTATGTCAGAATCTATATATTTATGTGTTTTTGTCTCTTCCACTTCCTCCGCTTATGTGTCTGGGCGAGTGTTTGCTTATCTCAGTACCTGTCTCTGTCGGTTTGTATGCCTGAATCCTTATATTTATATGTGTTTTTGTCTCTAACTTCTTCTGCTTGTGTGTCTGGGCGGATGTTTGCCTATCTAAATGCCTGTCTTTGTCGGTTTGTATGTCAGAATACTTACATTTATATGTGTTTTTTTCTCCCTCACTTCCTCTGATTATGAGTCTGGGCGGGTGTTTGCCTATCTCAATATCTGTCTCTATCGGTTTTTATGCCTGAATCTATATATTTATATGTGTTTTTGTATGCCTGTGGGATTCAAAAAATAATTTGCTACTTACTTATAATTTTTTCATAATTTCTTGAATGGAATTTCTGCATTGTGTATCCAAGTGGTGAATTCAAGAAAGAAATTGTTACTTCCTTACAATTTCTTCATAATTTAATTAAATGAATAGAACTATTCTAAAGAATAAAGACGGGTTAAGCTTAAAGATATTTATTTCCTAAACACATTAATAGATTTTTTGAGAAAAAACCCATATTTACATAAAAATAGTACTTAAAGTTCACCGTGTCTCATGCATTTATCGCAATCAGGTATGTCCTTAGGTACTCACTCTTCTTGCCTATGTGTCTGGGCGGATGTTTGCTTATCTCAGTAACTGTCTTTGTTTATTTATATGTCAGAATCTATATATTTATATGTGTTTTTGTCTCTTTCACTTCCTCTGCTTATGTGTCTGGGCGGGTGTTTGATTATATCAGTAACTGTCTCTGACGGTTTGTATGCCTGAATCCTTACATTTATACGCGTTTTTGTCTCTCTCACTTCCTCTGCTTATGTGTCTGGGCAGATGTTTGCCTATCTCACTGCCTGTCTTTGTCGGTTTGTATGTCAGAATCCTTACATTTATATGTGTTTTTGTCTCCCTCACTTCCTCTGCTTATGTGTCTGGGAGGGTGTTGCCTATCTCAATGCCTGTCTCTGTCGGTTTGTATGCCTGAGTCCATATATTTATATGTGTTTTTGTATGCCTTTGGGATTCAAGAAAGAATTTGCCACTTACTTACAATTTCTTCATAATTTCTTGAATGGAATTTCTGCATTGTGTATCCAAGTGGCGAGTTCAAGAAAGAAATTATTACTTACTTACAATTTCTTCGTAATTTAATGAAATGAATAGAACTATTCTAAAGAATAAAGACGGGTTAGGCTTAAAGATATTTATTGCTTAAACAAATTAATAGATTTTTTGAGACAAAACACATATTTACATAAAAATAGTACTTAAAAGTTCACCGAATTTTATACAATTTTAACAATCAGATATTTCCTTAGGTATCCACTGTCCGAAGAGCCTTACCTCATCTGCTGGATGGCGATAAGCCCCTTCAAATTTAGAACACTTAGATTCTTCTAGTTAGGAAAGTGGAATTCTAGGGTCGCACTCTTGCATCAGAGCTTTATGGGTAGATACATTACCCTTTACATAGAGTGCTTCAACCCGAAAAAGCTGCAAATTTCACTGACTTCCTCCTAAATATTTCTCAGCTCCTGACCACTACTATTAAATGGCGTAATCACTCTATCGTAGAATCCCAGTCGGTTCATATAACGTGATGTAGTACTCCACAAGCTTTTGTCATACTCAAACATATTATAGTTCACTATCCAATGATAACAGTCAATTTCTTCGAGTTCTATAGACAATAATAAAAATGCACATTCAAATATAACACCATAAGATGATTTTATTAACCCGATAAATTATGTGTCATACAGTCCTATCGTCTTGGAAGCTACTAATGTAGTTGTTACGTAGAGAAGTACTTCATCAAGCTTTTATACCTTCGTTCAAGGTTGAATGGAGTTATGGCTAGGGGGATGAATCCTAAAACGATGTGAATTCATTGTGGAGAGGAGTCATAAAAACCTTAGAATTCATTGTGGGGAGGAGTCATGTAACTCTCGGTATCGATTGCATGCAAATGAAGTCTGGAAATTACAATTATTTTTTTTATAATTTCTGTATTGTGTATGCAATAGGTGAATTCAAGAAAGAGTTTGTTACTTACAATTTTTTCATAATGACAAATCCGACAACGGCTGATGATAAAGAATTTATTCATTCTAATAGATAGATTTTGTCAATGTTTTCTGACGTACCCGACAAATGATATCGATAAAGAATTTTAATAAAGAATTTGTTCAATTTGATACTTAAACTATGTAAGTGTTATCGAACGTATCTGTCAAAAGACATTGATAAAGAATTTATTCACTCTGATACTTAGATTCCGTCAAAGTTATCCCAAGTATCTGTCAATAGATGTTGATAGAGAATTTATTCATTCTTATACTTAGAGTTTCTCTATGTTAACCTATCTATCCGACATATGATGTTTGCAAATTCCTTTTCTTACATCTCCGATGTGTTAATAGACATTTTAAACGTTTGATATGCTGGCTTACTCTAAAAATAATGGACAAATAACAATGTAATGTATAACATATTTTTAATGAAAAAATGTCATGTCAAATATTAATACAAAAAATATATTATTATTATACATTTTCAATATCATTGAACAGCTTTGGACATTTCGAATCTGTTCCATAAAATGGTCCACCTTTTTCTGTCTTGATACTGTAGTTGTAGTCTTCTCTTAGTTCGTAATCAGTAGAATAATCATTATTCCATTTTGAGTCATAAACAATTTTTACAGGTGTCATTGACAGGCTCAATATACTTTTCGTCTTTGGTATTATTTGGTTCATTGACTGTTTGATCAATGGCAGTTACTTTTGCTGGTACCTTGTTTTTCATCGATTCATCTTTATATTCTTTAGTTATATTTTCTGCCAATACCCTATTAATTTTTCTGGCAACTTCACTGTCTATTATCACACTATTTTTACACAGGTAACAGTTCCGGTACGTAGACAAGATATGGTTTATGATATTAGTAGAAGAGTAGGCCTTTCTTTTCGTCTTTGCTTTCATTTGAATGTTAATACCTGAAAGCTGACGATATGGTTTAACACTGGGTAACATGTTACCACAAGCACTAGCAAGAAGATGCCCTTCTTTATCAACTATTATTTCTATATTGGCATTCTCTTTGAGTGCAATCATCTTCGGAGATCTCACTCTCTCATATCCACCATCATAAGAGTTGAATTTTTTTTGGTACTCCAAAGAAATTTAATGCCTTAATGTCATGACAATGCACGCATACGTTTCCGATGGTGCTACCACTTGTACTTATTTCATAATTTTAATACTTCTCCTTGTCAGCATTCAATGCTACAATAACACTATCATGTGAACATATTTTCTTAAAATGTTTCATCTTTACTTCTTAGAGATATGAGTTGTGTTTATTGTTCCAGTTTGTAAAAAATACTAATCTAATACATCCAACAAACAAGGTAGTGTCGATAAATGGACATAGAGTACCATTGGGAAAGCCGCATCTTGTCTCTGAACAAGCATAGACTACAATTGTTACAGCCGTAAGCATATTTAATGTCATTTAAAGATACGCGAAAAAAAGTTCAATAATATTGCAGTCCCAAAAAAAAATTGTTAGTCCAATAAAAAAAAAGTGCTACTTCAAACAATGTTTTTATTATAGTAAAATTTGCGACTAACATTTATACATCATTCTTATTTTGAATTTTGAAAATATTAAATGTGATTTCTTTTATTTTTAATTATTTTAAATTTCATTATAAGAGATGTAAAAAAAAGCTGCAGAAATATATCATGTTAAGAAAAAAAAAATGAGGGGAGGGGGGGGGGAATTGGAGGGGAGGGGGCCCCCTTCGAGTTAGGGGATAGGGGACCTTTGGGGGTTGAGGTCCCTGGTGGTTAGGGTCGTTGGTGCTTATGATCCTTGGTGGTTCGTACTCGTACACACCTCACTACTGGATTTGTAAGGGTTGTTCTGAATTTCATTATTAAAATTCTTGTCTTGCCATCTACATCTCTCTTAGTATCAACTTTCTAGCATACTATAACATTAAACTCTATTCTAAATTGACAACACTGTTCAAACGCCACTTGTGTATTATACAGAGCACATCGAAGAAGTAAATCCAGGTCAATTCACAAGACAGTTTTAGCATTGTTAACCATTTTCATAGATTAATATTGTTCCAAATTTATAATAAATAAGCTATGAGTTAACATGCTCTTCGAGGTTACCTTAACTGCTAATCGGTTTAACCCTATTTTCTCCACCTTCATATGATCCAATTCGCAAATGTTATCTAGCTCTGTTTTTTTCCTATTATTCAAAAAAGATCGTTCGTGCAGTCCAATTCGCGACTCCCTTCTCCTTTTTTGCATATAGAGTTAGCTTTTACACAAAATATTTTAACAGCATATCGCAATCAAATAATCCTCAGTGTAGAATCCGATTTTTTAATTAGCAACGGCACATTCCTAATAAACTAGTTTCAAGTGAAGGCAATTGTCCAAAAAATAGGTGTTGCCTCAGAAACCCGTCTGATTGCAGGGGGTACTCACTCTCTTTGAAAAGGTGTAGAGCTTCAAGCAAATAGCATGGTGATCCATGTAGCTGTATGCAAAGTATAAGGCCATGTGAGGGGGTACTCACTCTCTTTGAAGAGATGTAGAGCTTCAAGTAAATAGCACTGTGATTCCTAGGGCATCAAGCAAATCCATACGAAATAGTGAGGGGATACTCACTCTCTTTGAAAAGGTGTAGAGCATCAAGCAAATAGCATGGTAATTCCTAGAGCATCAAGCAAATCCATACTTAGCATACTACTAGTTTGGTTACAAGTTGCAAATAAAACAGTTTTTTTCAAATTCTTGCCTCCGTACTTGGTTCACTTTGAGGTTTTATTTGTTAGATTTTAAGATTCAGCTACATTGAGATTTTAAGTTAAAAAAAAAATATAAAATTCCATACCAATAAATGTGTATTTAATTATTGTTTCTTATATCTAGAATCTTTATGTTTAATTACTACGCTTCTGTAGTTCCTTTTTATCGCATTTCCAGCTTTGTTCTCTCAAAGAAAATAATATGAAGAAAAAATTTGCCTTCAAGATTATAAACAAGTCTTGTAATTGATAATCAGTTTTGTAAAGTTACATGTTGATGCCGGCAATTTATTTAGATAGCTTTTTAACGATGAACTTCTAAAGGAAGCAAGATGGAAAATTTTAGAAATTAAACAAAGGATCTTAACGAAACTAGAAACGTCGGAATTATTCAAATGTTGAACTTACCGGAGCTGAACCAACTTGGTTGAAATGTTAAAATTTTCTTATGAAAAGAATCGGTTTTATTTGACTTTTAGCTCTTGTGTTAAAGTTGAATTTGCGTTCTTGGCTATAAAGTTCAGCTCAGTTTCACTACTGTGAGGGGAGGATAAAGACACTGATCATTAATGGACAAAATTAATTTGTTTGCCATAATATGCTCGTTGTTTTATTCAGCATTAAAATGTAGGAGGTTTGAGTTTTGTTCAACTCTTTTTTACAAAACCAATCGATAGCCCCTAGGGGGCTTTCGTTGACATGGAAGAAGACGGACCCGTCATGACTCCATATTATCATCCCCGTGACCGAAGATAAATCCACGTGGGGACAAAAACTCTGTCAACTATAACTGCCTAGTGGTGTCAGTTGGAGGGATGGTTAGTCCTCCCTTCCCTCCCAGATTTGAGAACACGTTTTTTTGGTATTGTCAATGAAAATATTTGTTTTTAATTTTCATTACAAAAATTGAGAATACAAAAAATTGCCCCTCCCCCTAAATTCTGAAAAATATATTTTACTCCCTCCCTTCTTTTTTCTGTGAATTGACACCACCATAAATGCCAGGGAATAGTGATGAAGTTTGTGCGGCCGTAAGTACAAGTTAGAAACTACTGCATATGGATTTTACTTCCGAAGAAATATTAGTAAAATGTGGTCAAAGTACGACTTTAGTGCTCATAAAATTAGTTATTACATTTGGAATTAATTTTTCCCCTTTTCGTATTTTATTACTTCTAAAAATGAAAGGTTTATGTCTAAACGTTATAGGGTATATAATATAAAAAAAAACAGCGTTCTATCGAAATTTTGGTCTGTATCAACTTAAGATTGTAAACAAACTTCTTCAAACCCTGCCTAAATTCTCTCAGTATATTGCACCATTAAGTACTATAAAGAAACAAAGATATAAACATTCTAGATTTCTTGCAAAAACTGTTATGGGAGCCCCCTCTTCCTCAGCTCTGACTACCATCAAAGCAACCCTTGAAGGGCTCAACCCTTGAAGCAACCCAATAAGTGGGTAGTTGCTACTTACGCAAAGCATTATTTAGAGGTAAGCAGTGGTTGCATTGGAAGTAGTAGACCTATTATTATTATTGTTACTCTGGATTGATTCCCCAGAGATGGGGCTTGAGCCACATTGGCCGCTCCCTAAATTTGTCCTCCTCTTTAGCATTCAGTTTTTGGAATACCCCCCTCAGTGTTCAATCCCGATTAGATATCCTTCTGTAGCATACAATTTTTTTCTACTTCCTTCTAATATTTTAGACCAACCAGGAATCAACTCTTAATATTCAAGTGAGGTCAGGGCCATGTCATGGGAGGGGACTAGAGGGCTGTAGCCCCTTCCCATGGGTCGCCGGTTGAAAAAATATATCCTAAATACAGGATAAAATTCCTTTTTTTTAATAAATGTATTTGTCTCGTTCGAATCCTTTCACTGGACAAACGTAGAAAAATTAAGGATTTGCTGCTTAAAACGACGTATTTGGGTAATTTGATTAATATAGGGGAAATTTAAAGACTGATTTTTTATCCTAGCAGATTCTCGTAAAATAAGTAAACCTCCCTTCAAAAGAAGTAAAATTCCAGATTTTTGTTTTAATCTGTTCATTAACGATTCTGGTATTAACGATTCTTGACTTAGTCATGACGGAGTAGATGGTTGTGATCATTCCTATAAATCTATTGCCCTTACCCACCAGAAGAATATTTTTGAGTTTTCTCACCAAAATCCTGTGGTATTAGACTCTGGCTTCAATGAGGCTGAAGCCCCAGAATTCTCGTGTTAAGAAAAATAACGTATTCCTAAATATTGGAGAGAAAATCTGGTATTTTCATATACCTAATTGTCTTTTTGGGAGGATTTTTTTTTCAAAAATTATCCATTTGCGGCTTTAACCTGCGTACTTGAGGAATTACTGTGACTTTAGAGAATTTGCTTCTTAACAATTTTTTTTATGAAGCCAACAAGCTTCTCCCCCCCACATTTCTTAAGAAATGGTAAAGTTCAAGACTTTTATCTTAATCTAAATGGGTTTATTAAAATCTGTTACTTCGTTGCAGGCGGAATAGAGGATCAAGTCCCTTCATAGATGTCCGTAGCCCTTTCCCCCTTGAAAAATCCCTCTTATGTTTTTTCTCAAGAAAAAACAAACAAAAGAAAAGTCGACAAGGTTTCCCACTTTCAATGGCAATTGATTTTAAGCTATCTTGTTTGTTTTCCCTCGAATAAATGCATCATATGTTCCTTCAACTTATTTCAGCGAAGTTGGGCATTTTCTAACCTCTGTTACTTGTAAAAATCCTGTATTTAGAGTACCTCTTCAATGTCGATAAACCTTGCTTCCTAAGTTCAGCGTATCATCTATCAGAACCGTCATATGAAATAAATATGGGCAAAACAATAGGAAGCTCAAAATTTTTAAAAATCAGAAATAATTCAGAATTTCAAGAAATTAAATGTTAAAACTATCGTTTGTGTTTTTGCTATATTTTTTTTTTCATGGATATGACCTTCCCCAAGTCTCTTCAAAAATTACTGTATGCAGACTTCCATAGTCATATCCATGAATTAATTAAAAAAACTTTTTCCACAAAATAAGTTTTTCAAAGAAAAGTAAAGAAAACCAAAAATGTTAAACCAAAAATGAGGAAAAATAAAATCAAATAATCTACAAAGCGTGAAACTAACACAAGTCAGCATCGATAAATAAATGAAACCCAAAACGAACGGAAATTACAATAAATAACCGAGCCAAACTCAAAACAAGCAGAAATTAATGTGAGTATGGATCAAAACCCCTTTGCCTTCCCAAGGTCAGAACATAATTTTCACTTTATTGAAAAAATAAAAATGTTTTTACTTTTATAACTTTAATAAATCAAATAATATTAACATTTTAAATATGTATATTAAACTCACAATGCACATTCATTTGTACTTTTTTAAGTAAAGTGCAAATTATGTTCTGGCCTTGGGAAGGCATAAGGGTTTGAGCCCTACTCATGTTAATTTCTGCTCATTTTGAGTTTGACTCGGTTAGTTATTGTAATTTCGGTTCGTTTTGGGTTTCATTTATTTATCGATGCTGATTTGTTGAAGTTTCAAGCTTGGTAGATTATTTGACTTTATTTTTGCTCATTTTTGGTTTAATGGGGTTCTTTACTTTTCTTTGAAAAACTTATTTCGTGGAAAAAGTTTTTTAAATTAATTTTTCGTTTTATATTGACATAGCCTTTTCAGGGAATCAGAAAATAATACTTTAAATCTTTTCCTTTTTTTAAGACTTAGTAATTTGGCCTGCTATTTGTATGCTGGAGAAAAATTTTCAGCAACTTTTAACAACATAAACCCTTTTAAAAATCTGGACACAAATAGTAGTGTTTAATTTAGTTTCATACCTCCTCTAGTTGACCTGAAACAGAAAACTTGATAACATTCGCAAAAAAAATATGTTTACTTTCTTTGATAGCTTGGATACACTTACGCTATATTGATTTGGTTAAATTTTAAGAGCAGAAGTAGCCCCGAAAGATTGAACATAATACCCTCAGTTGTTCTTGGGATACTGCTGAGATGCCTTATTGGGAATGGGCATTAACACAGTGCATTTTGATTTTATTTTAAGGCAGTATTTAGTTTTTAAACATAATGGGCAAATGGGAGGATAGGTGTGGGAGGGGGATTAGTTGCCTTCCAATCACTCTCGACTATTAAGAAGGGCATTAGCCCTTTCTATTTTCAATCGAATGAGCCCTTTTCTAAGTTCTTACGACAACTCCTTCGATACGAAGTGCCCTGGTCTGAACGAAATAAAAATATTAATACATTTTACCCACATCGATCTTTACTATAAAAATGTCAAGCCTCCCAATCACTTTCGACTATTAAAAAGGGCACTAGCACTTTCAATTAATTATCAAATGAGCCCTTTTTTAGTTCTACGACAACGCTTTCTATAAACACCTTATATGCCCCCAGGGCATAAATTACAACCCTCTCCCTGAGGGCTGTGAGGGGTGTCATACTCAAAGACTTATTTTCCAGGACTTTCAACTACGTTAAACAAAATGGCTATATCAAAATTTTGATTGGATTTGTTTGGGGCAATGGGGGGCGTTAGTTGCTCTCCAATCACTTTCAACTATTAGAAAAGCCACTAGCCTTTCAGTTTCCAATCGAATGAGCCCTTTTAAAGTTTCTAGGACAAAGCTTTCAATAAAAACCTTATATGCCCCAGGGCATAACTTACAACCCTTGTCCTGGAGGCTGGGGGGGGGTGTCATCCTCAAATACCTGATTACCAGAACTTTCAACTAAGTTGAACAAGATTTCTATCTAAAAATTTTTATTGGATGTGTTTGAGAAAATGGTGGGCGTGAGAGGAGCGTTGGTTGCCCTCCAATTTCTTCCGACTATTAAAAAGGGCATTAATTCTTTCAATTTCCAATCGAATGAGTCCTTCTTGAAGTTTCCACGACAACAATTTCTATAAAAACCTTATTTGCCCCAGGACATAATTTACAACCCTTGTCCTGAGGGCTCTGAGGCGGTTGGCATCCTAAAAGACATAATTTCTGGACAGTTTAACTACGTTGAACAAAGTGGCTATCTCAAAATTTTGGCTGGATGTGTTTGGAGAAATGGGGGGCGTGAGGGGGGGGGTGTCTTGCCCTCCAATTACTTTCGACTATTAAAAAGAGCACTAGCCGTTTCAATTTCCAATCGAATTATTCCTTTTTGAAGTTTCTACGACAACGCTTTCTATAAAAAAAAGAAGTAATATATGCTCCCAGGGCATAACTTTACAACCCTTGCCCCGAGGGCTGTGGGGGGAGTGTCACCCTCAAAAACATAATTTCTGGACTTTTTATCTACGTCGAAGAAAGTGGCTATCTCAAAATTTTTATTGGATGTTTTTGGGGAAACGGTGGGAGTGAGAAGGGTGTTAGTTATCCTCTAATCACTTTCGACTATTAAGAAGGGCACAAGCCCTTCTATTTTCCAATCGAATGAGCCCTTTTTGAAGTTTCTACAATATCACTATTTGTAAAAACCTTATATTCCCCCAAGGCATAACTTACAACCCTTGCCCCAAGGGCTCTGAGGGGGTCATCATCCTCAAACTTTTAACTACCTTGAACAAAATAGATATCTAAAAATTTTGATTGGATGTGTTTGGGGAAAAGGTTGGCGTGAGAGGGGGGGGGGGGTTAGTTGCCCTCCAATCACTTTCGATTAAAAAGGGCACTAGTCCTTTGAATTTCCAATCGAATGAGCCTTTTTTCAAGTTTTTAAGACAACCCTTCAGATAAAAACCTTATATGCCACCAGGACATGACTTACAACTCTTACCGTGAGGGCTGTGGGGGAGGGGGAGTGTCATCCTCAAAAATGTGAGTTCCGGACCTTTCAATTACTTTGAACGAAGTGGCTATCTCAAAATTTTGATTGCATGTGTTTGGGGAAAAGGTTGGCGTGAGAGGGGGGTTAGTTGCCCATCAATCACTTTCGACTATTAAAGAGGTCACTAGCCCTTTGAATTTTCAATGGAATGATCCTTTTTTGAAGTTTCTACGACAAAGCTTACGATGAAAACCTTATATGCCCTCAGGACATAACTTACAGCCCTTGCCCTGAGGGCTGTGGGCGAGTGTCCTCCTCAAAAACATAATTTCTATCTGGAAATCTACTACACTTGAATAAAATGTCTATGTCAAAATTTTAATTGGATGTGTTTGGGGAAATAGTCAGCGTGAAAGGGGTGTTAGTTGCCTTCCAATCACTTTCGACTATTAAAAAGGGCACTAGCCGCTTCAATTTCTTATCGAAAGAGCCCTTTTCCAAATTTCTACGACAACTCCTTCGATACGAAGTGCCCTGGTCTAAAGGAAAAAAACAAATAAATAGAACATTGTGCCAACATCGTTCTTTACTTAGGCAGCGCGATTGCGCTGCCTATGATAGAAGGGAAATGCTATAAAAAGTGCTGTCGCGTCGGCAGAAGCCTTCGATAATAAGCTGAAACTTCAGCCCGAAGATTTATGGAGGTAATGGCAAGTCTTTTCGTAGATTTAATATAGGGTTTCTTGTCAAGACAAACAAATGAAAGAAACTGCATTAATATTTGAAAATACAGGATACTATTTACAGTAAAGAAACAAATAGTATAGCCAGACCCTAGCACTGCAAGCTCGGCAACCCTAAGAAAATCCAGTTTAAATACGACAGTAATCAGTCAGAAGACCGTGATTTTTTGCATAGCGCTTTACTGTCGAAATATCCTTTGTTTTTGTTTCTTGATTTGTTTTCTTTCGTGACAACTCCGCCACACCTTATTTGGTAGTTTTATGGCGAAAATATTTTTGCAAAGAATCATTTTAGCTGGATATAGCGCTTTATTACAAGAATGGACAATGCTTTATTTAGCAATCGGTAAGAAATTACATTTTTTTTATTTTAAACTAACCTCTCATTAGCTTTTATCTATCCAACTATTGACATACTTAAGATACCCTATTAATTTTATTTGAAACTAATCAATCATTTTATTACGATTATTTATCTCTGTTTTAAATTTTGCAAGCAACCCAGCTAACAGACTTCAAGGCTTGCAAAAAACATGAAATATGCAGAGTAATTTAGTTGACACGATAGAGCAGAATGGCATGAGAGCACGGGTACGTCATGCAATAAATCAGTCGATTTTAACTCTATAAAAAACTCAAGAAAGCTCAGTCTTCAATAAAACAATAGTTTTTCAGATTTCTACAAATATAGGAAAATATCAAAAGCCAGTTTTTTGTACATTGCCTTTATGCCCAGCTTATTGCCCCCAAATCTGAGGTAAAAACGAATACATCAAGCATTTGAAACCAAAACATATTAAGACCACACTTCACAAATAGTGTTTGGTTCTCACCATAGTTAGCATTGAAGGATTTGCGGTATTCTAGGCCACAAATCTGAGGCTAGCATTGTGAAATAGAAATCAGATATCAAAGCACATTAACTATACATTAATAAATTTCTACACGTAACTACTATTACTTCACGCGTAGCCTGGCAACTTTGGTTTGCCGAATTGCTCAACTAGAATCAACAGAGAAAAGAGTGACAGGAGTTAAAGTGGAGGAAAAGGAAACGATTTTGTTTACATCTTTAGGAAAAGTTCCAGCTTCCAAACTTTTAGAGGGTTAAAGCTTCCGTTTTGGGAATAGTATAATGTCAAACATGTCAACGGAAAAGAATATTTCATAAACTGTTATGTAAAAAATTGACCTTTTAGAGAAGGGATCAAGGAATTTGTAATTTATCACAGTTTAGGATAGAAATGCGATATATAAAATAAACATTATCTACTTGTTTCATTCTCTTGATGAGACTTTATTGTTAAGTCTAACGTTGAGAATTGAGAAACAATTCTTGTAGCGTCTGTTTTTTCGCTTTAGTTTATTTTCAAAATGTTTCTTTTTCTTTTATTATTGGCATCCAGTTTCTTTATTTAACAAATACGATCTGCCTACATATTTTCTTCAGATAGAAACTGCCATCAGCATGACAAGTCTCTGTTATTGCTATGAAGGTTAAAGGCTTAATTATATTTTTCGTGTTGCGAAGTAACAGAACTAGTTTTTTTGGCTTCGATATTTGATCTGTTTTTGGGTAGCGACAAGAACTGAGAGTTTGAAAAATGTTTATGGTTTAGATATTGTGAAACAAATAAGAACAGCTCCGCTGAAGTTTATAACATTTACAGTTATTTTCCAGAAATTTTTTTTCTAGTGTGAGAAATATTTCTGTATTTCTAGACAATAATTCTAGATATCTTTTATTTTTATCTCTTTTATATATTTATACCTTGTATATATATATGTGATAAATATCCTTTCAAATAATAGGAAATGATTCTAGATTTCAGTAGAGGACTAAGTACCATTTCTACCGGTCCTATAGGAATTACCATGTTATTTGCTTGCCTTACGTTCCTTGGCACCTTTCCAGAGCATGTATTTAAGGATTTGCTTGCCTTACGTTCCTTGGCACCTTTCCAGAGCATGTGCTTATGGATTCTAGCCGACTATGTTCCTTCCTGTGGCATTTGGGGAGATTAAGTTCCTTGACACCTTTTCAGAGCATGTACTTATGGATACCTTTCCAAGCAACGTGATGAAACACGCTTTTACAAACGGAATTGTTTGATTGACATTTGCAAAAAGGGATAAGGAATTCGCAAATTGGACTCTATGAACGATATTAATTAATGTTTGAATAATAGGAGCCTGATTGATTCTAATAAGTGATTGGATAATTTTTCAACAAGAAATCTCTGAATAAAATACTTTTGGAGGGATGGGAGCGAGGTGTCTTAGAGTACTTATAATGGCGTTAATTGGGGAGATTACGTTCCTTGGCACCTTTACAGAGCATGTACTTATGGATTCAGCCGACTATGTTCCTTCCTGTGCTATTTGGGGAGATTACGTTCCTTGAAAGCTTTTCAGGGCATATACTTATGGATTTGGGTTGATTATGGCGTCTTTCCAGAGCATGTACCTATGGATTTGGATGGATTATGTTCCTTCCTATGCTATTCTAAGGGTTTATGTTCCTTCCTATGCTATTCTATGGCCTTATGTTCCTTCCTGTGTTATTCCATGGGACCTCTACACATGATTAAACACGTTTTGCTTGCCTTTCATTGGTACCTTTCCAAGCGAGCGGGGATTCCCCTCCGGTTCCTACACACTGCAAAAAGCAAGATATTTATTACAAATTTGGAACAATTGTCACATTCAGCATGGTGTGTGTTATTTTTTTTTTGGGAATTGACGTTTTTTTCTGATTGGAACAATATCAATCTTTGGAAATGGTTAACGATAACAAACATGTTTTCAACCAGATGGATTTTTGAAAGCACATTCAGCATGGCGTGCACTATTTCTTTTTTATTTTTTTTAGCAATTGGCATTTTGTCTGATAACAGGTCCCATTCATTGCGATCATAGCTCTAAAAAAAGGAGGGATGGGAGCGGGGTGTCTTAGAGTACTTCATTCAAACTTTTACCTTGAGCATCGATGTTGTTAGCAAAATTTCAAAAGAATCGTTCAAAAGTGCCGGTGTATCTGATGAAATAATTTAGGTCGCATGATAAATTTAATTTTTTTTTTTAATGCAGTAGTTTTTCAGTAAGGACACTCGATATCCTAAAAGTGTTTTATTCAAACTTTTACCTTGAGCATCGATGTTGTTAGCATAATTTCAAAAGCATCGTTTATGAGTGCTGGCGTATGTTATTAAATAATTTAGGTTTTATGATAATTTTTTTTGTTTTAATGAAGAAGTTTTTCAGTAAGGACACACTATATCCTAAAAGTGTTTGATTCAAACTTTTACCTTGAGCATCGATGTTGTTAGCAGAATTTCAAAAGGATCGTTTATGAGTGCTGGCGTATCTGATGAAATAATTTAGGTCGTATGATAAATTTAATTTATTTTTTTAATGCAGTAGTTTTTCAGTAAGGACACTCGATATCCTAAAAGTGTTTGATTCAAACTTTTACCTTGAGAATCGATGTTGTTAGAAGAATTTCAAAAGGATCGTTTATGAGTGCTGGCGTATCTGATGAAATAATTTAGGTCGTATGATCAGTTTGATTTTTTTTTAATGAAGTAGTTTTTTAGTAAGAACACTCGATATCCTTAAAGTGTTTGATTCAAACTTTTACCTTGAGCATCGATGTTTTTAGCAGAATTTCAAAAGGATCGTTCATAAGTGCTGGCGTATCTGATGAAATAATTTAGATTGTATGATTAATTTAATTTTTAATTATTTTTTTTGCTGTAGTTATTTTATAAGCACACTCAATATCCTAAAAATGTTTGATTCAATTTTTACCTTGAGCATCGAAGTTTTTAGTAGAATTTCAAAAGGATCGTTTATAAGTGCTGACCTGTCTTTGATGAACTAATTCATTTCACAGGATAATTTTTTCTTTATTACGGTAGTTATTCAATAAGGACACTCGATATCCTAAAAGTGTTTGATTCCAACTTTTACCTTGAGAATCGATGTTGTTAGAAGAATTTCAAAAGGATCGTTCATAAGTGCTGGCGTATCTGATGAAATAATTTAGATTGTATGATTAATTTAATTTTTAATTATTCTTTTTGCAGTAATTATTTAATAAGCACACTCGATATCCTAAAAATATTTGATTCAATTTTTACCTTGAGCATCGAAGTTTTTAGTATAATTTCAAAAGGATTGTTTATAAGTGCTGACCTGTCTTTGATGAACTAATTCATGTCGCATGATAATTATTTTTTTTGCAGTAGTTATTTAATAAGCACACTCGATATCCTAAAAATTTTTGATTCAATTTTTACCTTGAGCATCGAAGTTCTTAGTAGAATTTCAAACGGATCGTTTATGAGTTCTGACTTGTCATTGATGAACTAATTCATGTCGCATGATATTTTTTTTAATACAATAGTTATTCAATAAGGACACTCGATTTCCTAAAGGTGTTTGATTCCAACTTTTACCTTGAGAATCGATTTTGTTAGCAGAATTTTAAAAGGATCGTTTATGAGTGCTGGCGTATCTGATGAAATAATTTAGGTCGTATGATAAATTTAATTTTTTTTAATGCAGTAGTTTTTTAGTAAAGACACTCGATACCCTAAAAGTGTTTGATTCAAACTTTTATCTTGAGAATCGATGTTGTTAGAAGAATTCAAAAAGGATCGTTTATGAGTGCTGGCATATCTGATGAAATGATTTAGGTTGTTATGATCAATTTAATTTTTTTTAATGCAGTAGTTTTTTGTAAGGACACTCGATATCCTAAAAGTGTCTGATTCAAACTTTTACCTTGAGCATCGATGTTGTTAGCGGAATTTCAAAAGGATCGTTTTGAGTGCTGGCGTATCTGATGAAATAATTTAGGTCGTATGATAAATTAAATTTTTCTTAATGCAGTAGTTTCTTAGTAAGGACACTTGATATGCTAAAAGTGTTTGATTCAATCTTTTACCTTGAGAATCGACGTTGTTAGCATAATTTCAAAAGGATCGTTTATGAGTTCTGGCGTATCTGATGAAATAATTTAGGTCGTATGATAAATTAAATTTTTTTTAATGCAGTAGTTTTTCAGTAAGGACACTCGATATGCTAAAAGTGTTTGATTCAAACTTTTACCTTGAGAATCGATGTTGTTAGCAGAATTTCAAAAGGATCGTTTATGAGTGCTGACGTATCTGACTGAAATAATTTAGGTCGTATGATAAATTTTATTTTATTTTTTTTAATGCAGTATTTTTTCAGTAAGGACACTCGATATCCTAAAAGTGTTTGATTCAAATTTTTACCTTGAGCTTCGATGTTTTTAGCAGAATTTCAAAAGGATCGTTCATAAGTGCTGGCGTATCTGATGAAATAATTTAGATTGTATGATTAATTTAATTTTTAATTATTTTTTTTGCAGTAGTTATTTAAAAAGCACACTCGATATCCTAAAAATGTTTGATTCAATTTTTACCTTGAGAATCGAAGTTCTTAGTAGAATTTCAAACGGATCGTTTATAAGTTCTCACTTGTCTTTGATGAACTAATTCATGTCGCATGATATTTTTTTTAATACAGTAGTTATTCAATAAGGACACTCGATATCCTAAAAGTGTTTGATTCCAACTTTTACCTTGAAAATCGATGTTTTTAGAAGAATTTCAAAATGATCGTTCATAAGTGCTGGCGTATATGATGAAATAATTTAGATTCTATGATTAATTTAATTTTTAATTATTTTTTTTGCAGTAGTTATTTAAGAAGCACACTCGATATCCTAAAAATGTTTGATTCAATTTTTACCTTGAGCATCGAAGTTTTTAGTAGAATTTCAAAAGGATCGTTTATAAGTGCTGACCTGTCTTTGATGAACTAATTCATGTCGCAAGATAATTATTTTTTTGCAGTAGTTATGTAATAAGCACACTCGATATCCTAAAAATGTTTGATTCAATTTCTACCTTGAGCATCGAAGTTTTTAATAGAATTTCAAAGGGGTCGTTTATAAATGCTGACATGTCTTTGATGAACAAATTCATGTCGCATGATAATTTTTTTTTAATACAGTAATTATTCAATAAGGAAACTCGATATCCTAAAAGTGTTTGGTTCCTACTTTTACATTGAGTATCTACGTTGTTAGCAGAATTTCAAAAGGATCATTTATGAGTGCTGGCGTATCTGATGAAATAATTTAGGTCGTATGATAAATTTAATTTTTTTTAATGCAGTAGTTTTTTAGTAAGGACACTCGATATCCTAAAAGGGTTTGATTCAAAATTTTACATTGAGAATCGATGTTGTTAGAAGAATTTCAAAAGGATCATTTATGAGTGCTGGCATATCTGATGAAATAATTTAGGTCGGTATGATAAATTTAATTTTTTTTTAATGCAATAGTTTTTCAGTAAGGACACTTGATATCCTAAAAGTGTCTGATTCAAACTTTTACCTTGAGCATCGATGTTGTAAGCAGAATTTCAAAAGGATCGTTTATGAGTGCTGGCGTATTTGATGAAATAATTTAGGTCGTATGATAAATTTAATCTATTTTTTTAATGCAGTAGTTTTTAAGTAAGGACACTCGATATGCTAAAAGTGTTTGATTCGAACTTTTACCTTGAGCATCGATGTTCACACACACACACACACACACACAGACGACACACACACATAGCGACGACACACGCACAGAGACGACACACACACACAGACGACACACACACACAGAGAAGACACACGCACAGAGACGCCACACACACACACAGAGACAACACACACACACAGACGATACACACATAGCGACGACACACGCACAGCGACGACACACACACACAGAGACGACACACACACAGAGACAACACACACACAGAGGCGACACACACATACAGAGACGACACACACACAGAGACGACTCACACACAGAGACGACACACACACACAGAGACGACACACACACAGAGATGACACACACACAGAGACGATACACACACAAAGACAACACACACAGAGAGACGTGACACACACACAGAAACGACAAACACACATAGAGACGACACACACAAAGAGACGACAAACACAAAGATACGAAACACACATAGAGACTATACACGCACAGAGACGACACCCACACAAAGACAACAAGCACAGAGACAACACCCACACAGAGACAACACACACACAGAGACAACACACACATAGCGACGACACACGCACAGAGACGACACATACACAAAGACGACAACACACAGAGAGAAGTCACACGCACAGAGACGACACACACACACACAGAGACGACACACACACAGAGATGACCTACACACAGAGACGAGACACACATAGAGACGACACACGCAAAGAAACGATACACACACAGAGACAACACATACACAGAGACGACGCAAACAGAGCAACAACACACAAAGAGACGATACACAAACAAAGACGACACACACACAGAAACGGTACACACACACATAGCGACGACACACGCACAGAGACGACACACACACAGAGATGACACACACACAGAGACGACAGACACAAAGAGAGGACACGCAAACAGAGAGGACAGACACACAGACACGGCACATACACACAGATACGACACACAAACACACACACAGAGAAGACATATGCACAGAGAGGACACACACACAGAGAGACGCCACCCATACAGACACGACACACACACATAGAAAAGAAACACGCACAGAGTAGACACACACACAGAGAATACACACACAGACAGATAATACATAAGCACAGAGACAACAAACAAACACAGAGACGCCACACGCACAGAGATGACACTCATACAGATACGAAACACACATAGAGACGACAAACGCACAGAGACGAGATACACACAGAGACAACACACACACAGAGACGAGACACACACAAAGAAACGACACACACACACACATACAAAACACACATAGAGAAGACACACGCATAGAGACAACACACACACAGAGACAACACCCACACAGAGACGACACACACACACAGACAATACACACACAGAGACAACACACTCAAAGTGACGACTTACACAAAGAAACAATAACCGCATAGAGAAGATAAACACAAACACACCAGAATCATAGAGAGACGACACACACACAGAGAAAAGAAAATCACAAATAGACAACACACACAAAGAGATGACATTGGCACACAAACGAACCACAAAAATACATGACACTCGCACAGATACAAAACACCTACAAAGTCGAAACACTCACAGAGAGGAAAAACACACAGAGACGACCGACACAAAGAGAAGACTCACACACGGAGAGGACAAACGCACAGAAACGACACACACACAGAGACGACACACATAGAGACAACACAGACACAGAGATGACACACACACAAAGACGAAACACACACACAGAGACTACGCATACACAGAGGCGACACACACACACAGAGACGACAAACATACAGAGAAGACCCAAAAACAGAGACGACACACCCACAGAGACGACACACACAGTTACTACAAACAGATAGAGACGAAACACACACAAAGAGACAGCAAACAGACAGAGATTATACACACACAGTGAAGACACACACACACACAGACGACACACAAAAAGAGAAGAAAGACACATAGAGACGAAACACGAACAGAGATTGCAAACACCCAGAGACTACACAAATACAGGGACAACACACACACACACACAGAGACGACACACACACAGAGACAACACAAACAAAGAGACGACACACATAGATACGAAATATACAAAGAGACGACACACGCACAGAGACGACACACACATAGAGCCGACTCACACACAGAGAGGACAAACACACAGAGACGACAGACACAAACACACAGAGACGACAGACAAAAAGAGACGACTCACACTCAGAGAGGACAAACACACAGAAACGACACGCACACACACAGAGACGACACACACATAGAGACATTACAGACACAGAGACGACACACACACTTAGACAAAACACACACAGAGACGACACATACACAGAGACGACACACACGCACACAGAGACGACAAACATACAGAGAAGACACAAAAACAGAGACGACACACCCACAGAGATGGCACACACATAGTGGCACGTCACTCTAAGTGAACCTAGATCAACCCAACTTTTTGGATATCTCTCTCACTATGACTCTGTTTGTGTGTCGTGTCTGTGCGTGTGTCGTCTCTATGTGTGTGTCATCTCTGTGGGTGTGTCGTCTCTGTTTTTGTGTCTTCTCTGTATGTTTGTCGTCTTTGTGTGCGTGTGTGTCGCCTCTGTGTATGTTATGTCTCTATGTGTGTTTTGTCTCTGTGTGTGTGTCGTCTCTGTGTCTGTGTTGTTTCTATGTGTGTGTCGTCTCTGTGTGTGTGCGTGTCGTTTCTGTGTGTTTGTTATCTCTGTGTGTGAGTCGTCTCTTTGTATCTGTCGTCTCTGTGTGTTTGTGTCTGTCGTCTCTGTGTGTTTGTCCTCTCTGTGTGTGAGTCGGCTCTATGTGTGTGTCGTCTCTGTGCGTGTTTCATCTCTTTGTATGTTTCGTATCTATGTTTGTCGTCTCTTTGTGTGTGTTGTCTCTGTGTGTTTGTCGTCTCTCTGTGTGTGTGTGTTGTCCCTCTATGTGTGTCGTCTCTGTGTGTTTGTCGTCTCTGTGTGTGTGTCGTCTCTATGTGTAAGTCAACACTTTGTGTGTGTCGTCTCTGTGTGTGTGTGTCGTCTCTGTGTGTTTGTCGTCTCCGTATTTGTGGTGTCTCTATGTGTTTGTTTCGTCCCTATGTGTGTTTCGTATCTCTGTGTGCGTCGTCTCTGTGGGCGTGTCGTCTCTGTTTTTGAGTCTACTCTGTCTGTTTGTCGTCTCTCTGTGTGTGTGTTGCCTCTGTGTATGCGTCGTCTCTGTGTGGGTTTCGTCTTTGGGTGTCTATCGTCTCTGTATCTGTGTTGTCTCTATGTGTGTGTCGTCTCTGTGTGTGTGTGTCGTTTCTGTGTGTTTGTCCTCTCTGTGTGTGAGTCGTCTCTTTGTGTCTGTCGTCTCTGTGTGTTTGTCCTCTCTTTGTGTGAGTCGACTCTGTGTGTATGTCGTCTCTGTGCGTTTGTCGTCTCTTTGTGTGTGTATCGTTTCTGTGCGTGTGTAGTCTGTATGTGTGTTTTGTCTCTGTGTGTTTGTGGTGTCTGTGTGTGTGTGTCGTCTCTCTATGTGTTTCGTCTCTGTGTGTGTGTCTTCTCTGTGTGTGTGTGTCGTCTCTATGTGTAAGTCATCACTTTGAGTGTGTCGTCTCTGTGTGTGTCGTCTCTGTTTGTGTGTTTCGTCTCTATGTGGGTGTTGTCTCTGTGTGTGTATTGTGTCTATGCGTGTGTCGTCTCTATATGTGTTTCGTATCAGTGTGTGTGTGTCGTCGCTTTGTGTGTGTCTCGTCTCTCTGTGTGTGTTGTTTCTGTGTGTGTATCGTCTCTGTGCGTGTGTCGTCTCTATGGGTGTTTTGTCTCTGTGTGTGTCATCTCTGTGTGTGTGTCGTCTCTGGGTGTGTGTGTCGTCTCTGTGCTTGTGTCTTCTCTCTGTGTGTGCGTCGTCTCTGTGTGTGTGCCGTCTCTGTGCATGTGTCGTCGCTTTGTGTGTGTGTGGTCTCTGTGTGTGTTGTCTCTGTGTGTGTGTGTCATCTCTGTGCGTGTGTCTTCTCTCTGTGTGTGTGTGAGTGTCGTCTCTGTGTGTGTGGCGTTTCTGTGTGTTTTTCCTCTCTGTGTGTGAGTCCTCTCTGTGTGTATTTCGTTTCTGTGTGTGTGTGTGTCATCTCTGTGTGTGTGTCGTCTCTCTGTGTGTGTGTGTCGTCTCTGTGCGTGTGTCTTCTCTCTGTGTGTGCATCGTCTCTGTGTGTGTGTCGTCTCTGTGCGTGTGTCGTCGCTATGTGTGTGTGTGCCATTTCTGTGTGTTTTTCCTCTGTGTGTGTGTGTGTCGTTTCTGTGCGTTTGTCTTCTCTCTGTGTGTGTGTCGTCTCTCTGTGTATGTGTGTGTGTGTCGTCTCTGTGCGTGTGTCGTCGCTATGTGTGTGTCTTCTGTGTGTGTTTCTTGTCTCTGTGTGTGTGTTTCGTCTCTGTGTGTGTGTCGTCTCTATGTGTGTTTCGTCTCTGTCTGTATGTCATCTCTGTATGTGTGTCGTCTCTCTGTGTGTGTGTTTGTGTGTGTGTGTCGTCTCTGTGCGAGTGTCGTCTCTCTGTGTGTTGTCGTTTGTGTGTGTGTGTGACTCTGTGCGTGTGTCGTCGCTATGTGTGTGTCGTCTCTGTGTGCGTGTTGTCTCTGTGTGAGTGTTGTCTCTGTGCTTGTTGTCTTTGTGTGTGTCGTCTCTATGTGTGTTTCGTATCTGTGTGTGTGTCGTCTCTTTGTGTGTGTCGTCTCTATGTGTGTTTGTCGTATCTGTGTGTGTGTCTCGTCTCTATGTGTGTGTTGTCTCTGTGTGTGTATCGTCTCTGTATATCTGTCCTCTCTGTGTGTGTGTCGTCTCTGTGTGTGTGTCCTCTCTGTGTGTGTGTCGTCTCTGTGCTTGTGTCTTCTCTGTGTGTGTGTGTGTCGTCGTTGTGTGTGTGTGTCGTCGCTATGTGTCTGTAGTCTCTGTGTGTGTATGTCGTCTCTTTTCATGTGTCTTCTCTGTGTGTGTGTGTGTGTGTGTGTCGTCTCTCTGTGTTTGTCGTCTCTGTGCGCGTGTCGTCGCTATGTGTGTGTCGTCTGTGTGTGTGTTGTCTCTGTGTATGTGTCGTCTCTGTGCGTGTGTCTTCTCTCTTTGTATGTGTCGTCTCTGTGCGTGTGTCTTCTCTCTGTGTGTGTGTCGTCTCTGTGTGTGTGTCGTCTCTGTGCGTGTGTCTTTGCTAAGTGTGTGTATCGTCTCTGTGCGTGTGTCGTCACTATGTGTGTGTATAGTCTCTGTGTGTGTGTCGTCTTTGTTTGTGTGTTTCGTCTATGTGTGTGTGTGTCTTCTCTGTGTGTGTGTCGTCTCTGTGTGTGTGTGAACATTGATGCTCAAGGTAAAAGTTTCAATCAAACACTTTTAGCATATAGAGTGTCCTTACTGAAAAACTACTGCATTAAAAACAAAATAAATTAAATTTATCTTACGACCTAAATTATTTCATCAGATACGCTAGCACTTATGAATGATCCTTTTGAGATTCTGCTAAAAACATCGATGCTCAAGGTAAAAGTTTAAATCAAGTACTCTAAGACACCTCGCTCCCATCCCTCCTTTTTTTTAGAGCTATGATCACAATGAATGGTACCTGTTATCAGACAAAAATGCCAATTGCAAGAAAAAAAAAAAAATAGCGCACGCCATGCTGAATGCGCTTTCAAAAACCCATATGGTTGAAAACATGTTTGTTATCGTTAACCATTTCCAAAGATTGATATCGTTCCAATCAGAAAAAAACGTCAATTGCCAAAAAAAAAATAACAAACGCCATGCCGAATGTGACAATTGTTCCGAATTTATAATAAATATCCTGCTTTTCGCAGTGTGTAGGAACTGGAGGGGAATCCCCGCTCGCTTGGAAAGGTACCAATGAAAGACAAGCAAAACGTGTTTAATCACGTGTAGAGGTCCCATAGAATAACACAGGAAGGAACAAAAGGCCATAGAATAGCATAGGAAGGAACATAAACCCTTAGAATAGCATACGAAGGAACATAATCCATCCAAAACCATAGGTAGATTCTCTGGAAAGACGCAATAATCCATCCCAAATCCATAAGTACATGCCCTGAAAAGGTGTCAAGGACCGTAATCTCCCCAAATAGCACAGGAAGGAACATAGTCGTCTAGAATCCATAAGTACATGCTCTGGAAAGGTTCCAAGGAACGTAATCTCCCCAAATAACACCATTATAAGTACTCTATGACACCTCGCTCTCATCCCTCCAAAAATATTTTATTCAGAGATTTCATGTTAAAAAATTATCCAATCACTAATTAGAATCAATCACACTCCTATTATTCAAACATTAATTAATATCGTTCATAGGGATACCGAATTTGCAAATTCCTTATCCCTTTTTGCAAATGTCAATCAAACAATTCTGATTGTAAAAGCGTGTTTAATCACGTTGCTTGGAAAGGTATCCATAAGTACAGGCTCTGAAAAGGTGTCATGGAACGTAATCTCCCCAAATAGCACAGGAAGGAACATAGTCGGCTAGAGAGCAAATCCATAGGTACATGCTCTGGAAAGGTGCCAAGGAGCGTAAGGGAAGCAAATCCATAAGTACATGCTCTGGAAAGGTGCCAAGGAACGTAAGGCAAGCAAATAGCATGGTAATTCCTATAGGACGGGTAGAGATGGTACTTAGTCCTCTACTGATGTCCACAGTTGATTTCTCGGAAATGATTCCAAAATGTCGATTTTGAATCATCAAATTAATGTTTTTACTTTTCATAACGAAATTCTACGTTTTCGTCAAATTTTCGTATGCTTAGCTTTCACGCAAAGTTCGGGCTCAGAAGCAGAATGTAATAAATCAAGAAGCTGCCTGAAAAATGGGCAGGGGAGGGGGTAGATCCAGAATCGTGTAAGTTTTTATATCAATCAGAAAAAAGTAATATATCAGCCACACCTAACAGAGGTTAAAAGATAGTATCTTAATTAATGTTTTTTTTTTTGGGGGGGGGGATTTTAGTCATCAGGTAATCTAATAGATAAGGCTATAGGTTCACAACAGTAGTATTTGGTTAATACGTCCGATGACACACATAACCAATTATTATGATGACACATATATCTAATCATTGCAATGGTTCACATATCCTATCCTTCCGATGACACACATAGCCAATCATTCCGATGACACACATATCCCAATACTACAAGCGCACACATATCCTAACATTCCACGAGGCCACTACCATCCTATGGTCTTATCGTACTTCCGCTTGATATGGAATATTCTTTCTGTTACATTACCATGAATACAAGAGGCTGCTAGTCCTATTATCACAGGCAAATATTAAGATATGAAAGAAAGATGGTCGAAATTACTGTATGCACTTTAGCGACACACATATCCTATCATTCCGGGCGCAGCCGTTCTGGCTAAGTGGACGTGCACTGGGTTGAGAATTCTTTGTCCAAGGGGCACGGGTTCGATCCCTGGCGTGGCCAGTTATTTGGTTTTTGACGCCGGTCAGTGGTGTGACTCTGTAAGCTTAGCCAGAGTTGACCCAGCTCTAAATGGGTACCTGGAGAAATCTGGGGAAGGTAAGCAGGAAGGGTTTGCGAAAGCACAGGATGGCTGACCCCCAGCCCCCCATTGCACTTCCTGGCTGAAGGGCCACTAAACAGAGATCAGCACCGCCGGTTTGGACCTTAAGGTTCTAGTACTGTCATACTTACTTACTTACTTTTTACTTACTTACTTACATTCCAAGCGCACACATCTCGTCTTCTCATACTTCTGCTTTGATAATGGATTCCTGGAATTGTATTTTTTTTGTAACAATGCCATTACTTTAATTGGGCCTATAGTGTTATCTCAGCCAAATATTTTGTATGTTGCTCAATAATAGAAGTGATATGAAGTGAGATTAGTTCTAATAAACGAAGTTTTAGTATAGATTCTAATAAACAATTGGATGAGCTCTTTTTGTACTCTAACGGTATCGAGCCGATTATCAATTATTGACTATTGAGAACTAATTATGAATACAACAGGGCAGGTATCATTATTATAATTTAATGGCCCAGTGCACATCGGTTTTCCATTACCGGGCCTGCGCGTGAGTTTGGGCCCCAACAATCCCATCAAGGGCCCCAGGTTCCCATCCAGGGCCCCATGTCCCCGCTTCTAGGCCCCAAGTTTGCCGCTAGGGCCCCTATGCTCTAACAGGGCCTCAAACTCCCGCCAAAGATTTTACCCCATCCCCCTCCATTTTTTAAACAGAGTTTTTTACTAGGATTTTTTTATGCGGCTGCCCCCGTCCCCATAGTGCTCTGAGGTAGGAAATCGGCAGTAGATGGTTAATTATGTATTTTAATTAATATTGATTGTGCACTGGGAATATAACACTTACATCTTATTACAAAAAAGTGAGGTTGAAATATTCGAAGAAAGTATGTCCCCCAGGGCCTCAACCCCCCCCCTCCCCCCCAAGTTTTGCCCTCTTCCCCCCCCCCATTTGTTTACAGAATTTATGAAATCGGAATTTTTTATTCGGCTTTCCCCCATAGTACTCAGAGGTTGGACATCGACAGTAGATGGTCTATTGTGTGTTTTGATCAATATTGATGTGCATTGGAAATAAAACACTTACATCATATTAAAAAAGTGACGATGAAATATTCGAAGAAAGTATGTTCACATGATAAGGTTATCGTTGCGTTGAATGCTGACAAGGATGTATATTTGAACTATGAGACAAGCATTAATGGTGATCATATTGGAAATGTATGAGTGCCTTGTCATGACAGTGAGAGATGAAATTCCTTTGGAGCATTGGAAAAATTCAACAATTTGACAATTCCGCCTTCCGTAGTGCTTTGAGGTTGGACGTCGACAGTAGATGGTTTATTATGTTTTTTTATCAATATTGATTGTACACTGGAAATATAACACTTGCAACATATTATAAAAGTGACGACGTAATATTCGAATAAATTATATCCTCAAGGGCCTCAACACCCCCCTCCAAGTTTTCGCCCCCTCCCTCCAATTTTGTTGAACAGATTTTTCGAACTTGGAATTTTTTGTGCGGCCGCCCCCCTATAGTACTCTGTGGCTGGACATCGACAGTAGATGCTTTATTATGTGTTTTGATCAATATTGATTGTGCACTGGAAATATAATATTTACATCATATTAAAAAAGTG
>NC_142795.1:503126-553126 GCF_049724085.1 Artemia sp. Qi Xiang Cuo | reverse complement strand
TCTGAAAAAAATTGAGCCCTGGGGGTGTTTCGGGTTGAGACATACCGCTCGGGGGACTAGAAACTTCCTCGGAGGCGACCAGTAAGCAGGTCAGTATCTTAGCGGACAGAGCCGGGACAACAATAAATAAACACTTGAAAATTACTGCTTTTTGTACTGTAAAAATTATAAATATAACAGCGCTGAGCTGGCGAGCGAAAAAAAACCGGTTCCCCTTCCCCCACAGACGGCTCCCCTGCTCCCTTGGAGTCCTTCCTCTCGTCTTTCCTTAAATTACGCATTTTATTGCTTATATTTTATCCTTTTATAAGCCGCAATAATGCCTAAAAATTGCTTCTATTGTCAAGGCGCCCTCTAAAAATGAATGCTAGGTGGAGGGTGGAATCTATTGTTAGGATAATATGAAATATCCGTAAGTTTATCTCAAAGAAAAAAGGGTGTTTCCTTAAAAGTCTTTCAATAAGACCTGTTAATATGGTTTAAATATGGCACTAATATTAGTTCCAGATACAAAATACTGGAAATTATTTCATGGAAAACTTGCTTGGGGCGATGTACCATTGGAAGGGAATGACCTTTCGAGTCTTGGCAGGGTCAAGAACTTTAGAAAAAGAAAAAAATGAAAGATGTTTTGAGGAAAAAAATGAAACGCCGAAAAAAAGAAAATGTCTTGAGACTTTTGGGTGAAAAATGTCAAAATGATATTATCTGGCAGTGATGGATATGTTATCCATGTGTAAGATGCGCTGACTTTACAGAAAGTGCTTACCGCCATTAAGCTAATGAAAAAAATATTTTGGAGGTTTCGGGCGAAAAAAAAGTATTACGTGACAGTTTTGCACAGTAATTACGTAAGGTGTGAGCTGTCATTACGTTACAAGCGGGGATTGCCTCATGGGTTCCTTTTGCTAAGTAAATATCTATCCGTTTGAAACGGGGTAAGTCGTATGACGCCATTCGAGTTCAGAGGGGTGTGTCACGGACTCTTGGCATCTGTGTTCCATTTAATAGAACCGGTAACCGCATTGCGTAGATGTTAAACTCTACGTGGTGAGATGTTAAACTCTACGACTTGAGTGGTTTGTACCTCCACTTATCTGACCCTTTAAAGGCAAGGGGGTGTCGCGTGGTGCAACATGCGCTTGAACCGGGGATGGGTACCCTGAGTAGTAATGCATCTATATATTTCACAGGATATTGCATAATACGGACAAACACTATATTACGGACCTATAAAGCGACAAACACGTTATATTTTGGAAATATATATCTAGGAACGAGACGGTTAAAGACGACCAAACAGGTTTCTGAGGCAACAATCATTTTCTAGACCAGGTTTTTTTTTTACTATAAAATAATGTTTCTACTAGCGATACAGCCAAGTCGGACATGTTTCTGAGTCCAAACTTGTCAAAGAGATTAATAACCTCTAGCTACAGGCATCTTGAATCTCATCAGGTTTGGTTAAGAATCCAATATGTGTAATTACAGAACGATGAATGGTATGGTACAGTCACATTTGTTTCAACTTGAAAGTTATATCATTTGCGTAAAAGCTAACTCAATTTTCGAAAAAATTATATCATCTGCATAACTCTGCTCTGAATGATCTTAATTGGGGATTGAATAATAGGGGTGAAACAGAGTTTGAGAATTATTTTAATTGGATTGTATGAAAGTACTAAAAGAGTTAAACTGCTTACCAGCTAAGGTAAGTCCGAGGGGGGGGGGGTTTAACTCTTACGCAACTTAACATAAATTTGGATTAACATCAATAGTATCAATCTATGGGAACAATTACTACTGACAAGGTGATCATGGGACTTGACTTACCTTTACTTACCAGTTAGGATAAGTCTGAGGGGGTGCTAACTCTTACGCAACTTAACATAAATTTGGAATAACATCAATGGTATAAATCGATGGAGGCAATTACTGCTGACAAGGTGATCATGGGACTTGACATAGCTTTACTTAACTGTTAAGGTAAGTCTGAGGGGGTGCTAACTCTTACGCAATTTAGTATAAATTTGGAATAACATCATTGGTATCAATCTACGGAAACGATTACTGTTGAAAGTGGGATCATGGGACTTGACTTAGCTTTACTTCTTGGCTATGTTCTGAATAATACATAACTACCATTTGAGCAGTGTTGCCAAAATAAAATATGCTTTAGCATTGGGATATGCTAAAAATTTGAAAGTAATAGAGTCGTAGGCACCAAGATGAACTTGAGAGTTGACCTAGCTTTACTTCCAGGGTGTGTTTATAATACACAAGTACCATTTGAGTAGTGTTATCAATATAAAATATGCCTTAGCATTGGAGTATGCTAAAAAGTTGAAACTAATAGAGATCTAGTGGTTAAAAAAGGAATTTTAATAAACAAATTCAGGACAATCCTTAGAAATCCTTAGAAATCAGCTATTGAGATGATTATGAATTTGAACCATCAAGGACCGCAACAACCAATAAACCAAACCATCAAGGACCTCAACCTCCAAGGGTCCCCTCTCCACGTCCTCCAAGGGACCCCCTCCCTCCAATTTTTTGGCCCCATCCCTCCATTTTTTTCATTTTTATTTTTTTAACTTGGTATTTTTTTTTCAACTTTTTTTACATGTCTTAGAATGACATAAAACATTCTTAAAATATAAAAATTCTCATTTAATAATTTCCAAATTCAAAATGAGAATGATATAGAAATGTTAGTCGTGACTTTTATTATTAGAAAAATAATGATTTTTGTAGCGCTTTTTTTAGAGAAATTATTCAACATTTTTTACGTATTTTAAAATGACATAAAAATATGCTTACGGCTGCACCGATCGTTCTCTATGCTTGATCATAGACACGACTCGGCTTTCCCACTGATACTCTATGGCAGGTTATCGACACTAACTAGTTTATTGCATGTATTAAATCAGTACCTTTTACGCAGTGGAAGGATAAACAAATAAGTCGTATCTTTAAAAAGTGAAGATGGAGCATTTTAAGAAAGTTTGTTCAAATGATAGTGTTATTGTAGCATTAAATACTGACAAAGAGAAGTATTTGAACTATGAAACAAGTACAAGTGGTAGCACTATTGGAAATGTATGCGTGCATTGTAATGACCGTAAGGAATTAAATTTCTTTGGAGTACCAAAAAACTTCGACTCTTAAGATGGTGGATATACGAGATTGAGATCTCCGGAGATGATTGCACTCAAAGAGAATGCAGACATAAAAATAATAGTTGATGAAGAGGGGCATCTTCTTGCTAGTGCTTGTGGTAACATGTTACCCAGTATTAAAGCCTATCGTCAGCTTTTGGGTATTAGCATTCAAATGAAAGCAAAGAGGAAAAGAAAGGCGTACTCTTCTACTAATATCATAAACCATATCTTGTCTACGTGCTGGAACTGTTACCAGTGAAAAAAAATGTGGTAATAGACAGTGAAATCGCCGGAAAAATAAAGAGGGCATTAGAACAAAAAATCACTAAGGAATATAAAGATGAATTGATGAAAGACAAAGCACAAATGAACATTATTGCTACCATTGATCAAACACTCAGTGAACCTAATAATAGCAAAGATAAAATGCATATTGAGCATGTGGTTGACCCCCCCCCAGTAATAATTGTGTTTGATTCAAAATGGAATGATGATTATTCTACTGGCTACAAACTAAGAGAAGAGAGTAACTACAGTATGAAGAGAGAACATAGTGAATTATTTTATGGAACAGATTCAAAATGTCCAAAGTTGTTCAAAGATATTAATAATGTATAATAATATATTTTGTATTAATATTCTACATGAGATTATTTCATTAAAAATATATTATGCATTACATTGTTAAGTGTTCATTATTTTTGGAGTGCGCTAGCATATCAAACGTTTAGAATGTCTATTAAAACATTAGAGATGTAACAAGAGGAATTTTCATACATCATATGTCGGATAGATACGTTAACATAGACAAAATCAAAATATCAGAATGAATAAATTCTGCATCAACATCTTTTGTCAGATAGGTCAGGATAAAATTGATAAAATCTAAGTATCAGAGCGAATAGATTCTTTATCAACATCCTTTGACGGATATGTCGGTTAACATTATCAAAACCTAAGTGTCAGAGTGATGATTTTCTGTATCAACATCTAATGTCAGATACATGGGATAACATTGACAAAATCTAAGTATAAGAGTGAATAAATTTTTTCTATCAACATCTTTGTCAGATAAATCGGACAAATTTCACTAAATCTTAGATTCAGATTATATAAAATATTTATCAACATCTTTTGTCAGATACGTCGGATAACACTGTCAAAATGTATGTATTAGAGTGAATAAATTCTTTAACAACTTTCTTTGTCTGATACATAAGATAACATTCAGAAAATCTAAGTATCAGAGTGAATAAATTCTTTATCATCGCATTTTGTCAGATATGCTTAAAAAATTGAGAAAATTCAAGTATCAGAGTGAATAAATTCTTTATCAATGTCTTTTGACATATATGTTTGATAACACTGACCAAATCTAAGTATCATAGTGAATAAATTCTTTATCAACCTCTTTTGTCGGATACATCAGATAAAATTCACGAAATCTAAGTATCAAAATGAATAAATTCCTTATCATCGTCCTTTGTCAGATATGCCTGATAAAATCGAGAAAATCTAAGTATCATAGTGAATAAATTCTTTATCAATGTCTTTTGACAGATACTTTTGATAACACTGATAAAATTTAAGTATCGGAGCATTGACATTTACAAAATCTATATATTAGAGTGAATAAATTCTTTATCAACATCTTTTGTTGGATAGCTCGGGATACAATTGATAAAAATATATGTATCAGAGCGAATAGATTCTTTTTCAAGATCCTTTGCCAGAAATGTCAGTTAACATTATCAAAACCTAAGTATCAGAGTGATTAAATTCTGTATTAACATCTATTGTCAGATACATGGGATAACATTGAAAAAGTCTAAGCATGAGAGCGAATAAATTTTTCTATTAGCATCTTTATCAGATACATCGGATAAACTTGAGAAAATTTAAGCATCAGAGTGAATAAATTCTGTATCAATATTATTTGACAGATACGTTTGATAGCATCAGAGTGAATAAATTCTTTATCATCGTCTTTTAACAGATATGATTGATAAAATTGAGAAAATCTAAGCATCATAGTGAATAAATTCTTTAGCAACGTCTTTTGACAGATACGTTTGATAACACTGACCAAATCTAAGAATAAATTCTTTATCAACTTCTTTTGTCGGATACATCAGATATCATTCACAAAATCTAAGTATCAGAGTGAATAAATTCTATATCGTCATCCTTTGTCAGATATGCTTGATAAAATTGAGAAAATCTAACTATTACAGTGTATAAATTCTTTATCAATGTGATCTAACAGATATATTTCACAATACTAACATAACTTAAGCATTAGATTGAACAAACTCTTTAATAATATTCCTAGTCGATATCATTTATCGGATGCATCAGAAAACATTGACAAAATATGTGCTTTAGCAAGAGTAAATTCTTTATCATCATCCGTTGTCGGATGCGTCATTATGAAAAAATTGTAAGTAAGCAGCGAACTATGGAACTCGAAGAAATTGACTGTTATCATTGGATAGTGAACTATAATATGTTTGAGTATGATAAAAGCTTGTGGTGTACTATATTACGCCGTATAAACAGATTGGGATTCTACGATAGAGTAATCACATCACATAATAAAAGTGGTAAGGAACTGAGAAATGTTCAGGAGGAAGCCATTGAAATTTGCAGCTTTTCGGGGTTGAAGCACTATACGTAAAGGGTAATAAACCTACAGATAAAGTTTTAATTCAAAAGTGTCAACCTAGGATTCCACTTTTCAATCTAGAAAAATTTGGGTGTCCTAAGTTTGAAGGGACTTATTATCGTCCCAAAGATAAAGCTGGGTTCTACGTATCGTGTTTACCGAGAGACTTAAGTTATTATGATAAATGTACACGAACTGTTAAAAACTAGTCTATATTTCGATATCTTCATTTGTGGATGTTTATTTGTGAACTTTAAGTAGTATTTTTGTCTAGAAGAACGTTTTTTCAAAAAAAAATCTTCTTTTAGTATATTTAAGCAACAAATATATTTAATGTTAACCCATCTTTATTCTTTAGAATAGTTTATTCATTCATGAAATTATGAAAAAATGGTCAGTAAGTAGCAAACTCTTTACTGATTTCACCTCTTGGATACATAATACGGAAATTTCATTTAAGAAATTATGAAAAATTTTTAAGTAAGTAACAAACTCTTTCTTGAGTCACCTCTTGGATACACAATGCAGAAATTTCATTCAAGAAATTATGACAAAATTATAAGTAAGTAACAAATTCTTTCTTGAATTCCCCTCTTGGATACAAAATACAGAAATTTTATTCAGAAAATTATGAAAAAATTGTAAGTAAGTAACAAACTCTCTCTTGAATTCGCCTCCTGGCTACACAATACAGAAATTTAATTCAAGAAATTATAAAAACATTATAAGTAAGTAACAAACTCTTTCTTGAATAAACCTCTTGGATACACAATACGGAAATTTCATTCAAGATATTATGAATAAATCATAGGCAGCGATTCAGCGCTGCCTAATTAAAAAATGACGTTGGTGCAATGTATTTTTTTTCTCCATATCCGGGCACTTCGTATCGAAGTAGTCGTCGCAGAAAGTTTAAAAATGATTCATTCAATTAGAAATTAGAGTGGCTATTGCACTTTTTAATAGTCAAAAGCGATGGAGGGCAACTAGCCCCCCCCACGTCCATGATTCCTCCAAACACATCTTTAGATAGACATTTTGTTCAGCGTAGTTGATTTCCAGATAGAAAATATGTTTTTGAGGAGGACACTCCCCCAAAACCCTTGGGGCAAGGGTTTTAAGTTATGCCCTGAGGGCATATAAGAACAATGTTGGCACAATGTATCATCTATTATTTTTTTTTTCTTTAGAGCAGGGAACTTCATATGGAAGGGGTCGTCGTAGAAACTTCAAAAGGAGCTCATTCGATTGGAAATTGAAAGTTCTAGTGCCCTTTTTAATAGTCGGAAGTGATTGGAGGACAACTAGCCCCCCCCTCCACGGCCATCATTCCCCCAAACACATCCAATCAAAATTTTGAGATAGCCATTTTCTTTCAGCGTAGTTGATTTCCAGATAGAAAATATGTTTCTGAGGACGACACTCTCCCACAACCCTCAGGCCAAGGGTTTTAAGTTATGCCCTTCGGGCA
This sequence comes from Artemia sp. Qi Xiang Cuo, assembly GCF_049724085.1. Lineage (NCBI taxonomy): Eukaryota > Metazoa > Arthropoda > Branchiopoda > Anostraca > Artemiidae > Artemia > Artemia sp. Qi Xiang Cuo. The sequence continues at coordinate 545,829 of NC_142795.1, read as the reverse complement.
TATAAGGCTTTTATAGACGGCGTTGTCATAGAAATTTCAAAACGGGCTCATTTGATTGGAAATTCAAAGGGATAGTGCCCTTTTTAATAGTCGAAAGTGATTGGAGGGCCACTAGCCCCCCAACCCCATTATTCCGCCAAAAACATCCAATCAAATTTTGAGATAGCCATTTTGTTCAGCGTAGTAGATTTCAACATAGAAGATATATTTTTTGAGGAGAATACTCCCTCTAAGCACTCGGGGCAAGGGTTTTAAGTTATGCCCTGGGGGCATATAAGGTTTTTATAGAAGGCGTGTGTCGTAGAAACTTCAAAAAGGGCTTAATTGATTGGAAATTCAAAGGGCTAGTGCGCTTTCTAACAGTCGAAAGTGATTGGAGGGCAATTAGACCACCCACATGCCCATCATTCCCCCAAACACATCCAATCAAAATTTTAGATAGCCATTTTGTTCAGCGTAGTTGATTTCCAGATAGAAAATATGTTTTGAGGAGAAAAATCCCCCAAAGCCCTCAGGGCAAGGGTTTTAAGTTATGCACTGGGGGCATATAAGGTTTTTATAGAAGGCGTTGTCGTAGAAACTTCAAAAAAGGCTCAATCGATTGGAAATTCAAAGGGCTAGTGCCCTTTTTAATAGTTAGAAGTGACTGGAGGGTAACTAGCCCCACCCCCCACGCTAATCATACACCCAAAAACAACCAATGAAAATTTTGAGATAGCCATTTTGTTCAGCGTAGTTGATTTCCAGATAGAAAAAATATTTTTGAGGAGGACATCCCCCACAACCCTCAGGGTACGGATTATAAGTGATGCCTTGGGGGCATCTAAGGTTTTTATTTCAATCTTCGTCGTAGAAACTTGAAAAAGGGTTCATTCTATTTGAAATTCAAAGAGCTAGTACCCTTTTTAATAGTCGAAAGTGATTTGAGGGCAACTAACCCCCCTCTCACGCCCTTCTTTACCCCAAACACATCCAATCAAAATTTTTAGATATCCATTTGATTCAGTATAGTTGGAAAATTTGGAAATTAGGCCTTTCAAAATGCAGATTTCTCCCCCACACCCGTCGGGGCAAGGGTCCTAAATTATGACGTGGGGTCACATAAAGTTTTTATTGAAAGCGTTGTCGTAGAAAATTTAAAGGGGTTCATTCACTTTAAAATTGAAAGGGCTAGTGTCTTTTTTAATAGTTGAAAGTGATTGGATAGCGACTAACGCCCCTCTCACGCCCACCTTTTTCCAAAACAGATACAAGGAAAATTTTGAGATATCCATTTTGTTCAACGTAGTTGAACATTCTGGTAATTAGGTCTTTTAGGATGATAACCCCCCCAGAGCCCTGAGTACAAGGGTTGTAAGTTATGCCATGTGGGCATATAAGGTTTATATAGAAAGATGTTGTATAAATCATAGGCAGCATGATCACGCTGCCTAAGTAAAGAACGGGGACACTCGAGAACGGGACAAGAAACGGGGACTAAGTAAAGAGGAGGACACTCCCCCACAACCCTTGAAGTTGTCGTAGAAACTTCAAAAAGGGCTCTTACAATTGGAAATTGGAGTGGCTTGTGCCCTTTTTAATAGTCAAAAGTGATTGGAAGGCGACTAAAACCCCGTGCACACCCACCATTTCCCGAAGCAAATCCAATCAAAATTTTGAGATAGCCATTTTGTTCAGCGTAGTTGATTTCCAGATAGAAATTATGTTTTTTAGGACAGTCCCCCACAGCCCTTAGAGCAAAGGTTGTAAGTTAGGCCCTGGGGTATATACGGTTTTTATAGAAGGCGTTGTCGTAGAAACTTCAAAAAGGCTCATTCGATTGGAATTTTGAAGGGCTAGTGCCCTTTGTAATAGTCAACAGTGATTAGAGGGCAACTAACCCGCCTCTCAGGTCCACCTTTTCCCCAAACACATCTAATCAAAACTTTGAGATAGTCATTTTATTCAACGTAGTTTTAAGTTCTGGAAATTAGGTCTTTGAGGATGACAATCTCCCCACAGCCCTCAGAGCAAGGGCTGTAAATTATGCCCAGGGAGCATATAAGGTTTTTATATAATGCGTTGTCGTAGAAACTTCGAAAGGGGCTCATTCGATTGGAAATTGAAATGGCAGGTGCCATTTTTATTAGTCGAAAGTGATTGGAAAGCAACTAACACCCCCTTCCACGCCCATCATTTCCCCAAACACATCTAATAAAGATTTTGAGATAGCCATTGTGTTCCACGCAATTCAATGTTTAGGAAATTATACCTTTGAGCAGGACACCCCCCCCCACAGTCTTAAAGGCAAGGGTTGTAAGTTATGCCCTGGGGGCATATAAGATTTTAATTGAAATCTTTGTCATAAAAACTTGAAAAGGGGTTCATTCGATTTGAAATTCAAAGGGCTAGTGCCCTTTTTAATAGTCGAAAGTGATTTGAGGGCCACTAACCCCCCTCTCACGCCCATCTTTTCTCCAAACACATCCAATCAATATTTTAGATAGCCATTTTATTCAAGGTATTTGAAAGTTTTAGAAATTAGGTCTTTAAGGATGACAACCCCTTTCCTCCACAGTCCTCAGGTCAAGGGTTGTAATTTATGTCCTGGGGGCATATAAGGTTTTTATGAAAAGTGTAGAAACTTCAAAAGGGCTCATTCAATTGGAAATTGAGAGGGCTAGTGCCTTTTTTAATTGTTGAAAGTGATTGGAGAGCGACTAACGCTCCTCTCACGCCCACTATTTTCCCAAACACGTCCAATCAAAATTTTGAGAGATCCATTTTGTTCAAAGTAGTTGAAAGTTCTTGAAATTAGGTCTTTTGGGTGATAACCCCCTCAGAGCCCTCAGTGCAAGGGTTGTAAGTTATGCCCTGGGGGCATATAAAGTTTATATAGAAAGTTGTTATAGAAATTTCAAAAAATTGAAATTTCCCTTTTTAATAATCGACAGTGAGTGGAGAGCAATTAACCCCCCTCTTACGCCCACCATTTCCCCAAAAACATTCAATCAAAGTGTAGAGATAGCCATTTTGTTCAACGCAGTTGAAAGTTCTGGAAATATGTATTTAAGGATGACAAACCCCCCAGAGCCCCAAGGGCAAAGGTTTTGAATTCTGCCCTGGGTGCATATAAGGTTTTTATAGGTAAAGTTGTTGTAAAACTTCAAAAGGAGCTCATCCAATTCGAAATTGAGAGGGCTAGTACCCTTTGCAATAGTCGAAAGTGATTGGAGAGTAACTAACCCCCTGCTCACGCCCACCATTCCTCCAAACACATACAATCAAAATTTTCAGATAACCATTTTGTTCAACGTAGTAGAAAATTCTGGAAATTAGGTCTTTGCTAATGACACTCCCCCCCCCCAGCACTCAGGGCAAGGGTTGTAAGTTATGCCCTGGGGGCATATAAGATTTTTATTGAAAGTTTTGTAGTAGAAACTTCAAAGGGGCTCATTTTATTGGAAATTGAAAGGGCTAGGACCATTTTGAATAGTTGAAAGTGATTGGAGTGTGACTACCGCCCCTCTCACGCCCACCATTTCCCCAAACACATCCAATCAAAACTTTGAGATAGCCATTTTGTTTAAAGTAGTTGAAAGTTCTGGAAATTCGGTTTTAGAGGATGACAACCACCCTAATAGACCTTAAGGTAAGGCTTTTAATTTATGCCCTGGGGGCATATAAGGTGTTTATAGAAAGCGTTGTCGTTTCCAAAAGGGCTCATTCGATTGGAAATCGAAAGGCCTAGTGTTATTTTTAATAATCGAAAATGATTGGAAGGCTTAACATTTCTATAGTAAAGATCGATGTGGGTATAATGTATTATTTTTTGTTGTTGCTGTTGTTTAGACCAGGGCACTTCGTATCGAAGAAATTGTCGTGGGAACTTCGAAAAGGGCTTATTCAATTGAAAATAGAATGGGCTGATTCCCTTTTTAATAGTCGAAAGTGATTGGAGGACAACTAATCCCCCTTCCATTCCCAACCTCCCACGCCCACCCTCCCACTTCCACCCTTCCACGTCCACTTACCCATTTGCCTATTAGGTTTAAAAACTAAATGTTGCCTTAAGATTAAATAAAAATGCACTGTGATAATGCTAATTCCCAATAAGGCATCTCAGCAGTATCCCAAAAACGACAGAGGGTTTTATGTTCAAATTTTCGGGGCTGCTTCTGTTCTTGAAATTTTATCAGATCAAAATAGCTGAAGTTTATCCAAGCTATCAAAGAAGGTAAACAGATTTTTTTGCGAATGATATCAAGTTTTCCATTTCAGGTCATCTAGACGAGGTATGAAACTAAATTAGACAGTACTATTTGTGTCCAGGTTTTTAAAAGGGTGTATTTTTTTTTTTAATTGCTGAAAATTTTTCTCCAGCATACAAATAGCAGGCCAAACTATAAAGTCTTAAAAAATGAAAAGAGTTAAAATATTATTTTCTTTTTTCCTGAAAAGACTAAGTCAATATAAACGAACAGAAATTAATTAAAAAAAACTTTTTCCACAAAATAAGTTTTTCAAAGAAAAGTAAAGAACTCGATTAAATAAAAAATGAGCAAAAATACAATAAAATAATTTACCAAGCGTGAAACTACCACAAATCAGCATCGATAAATAAATGAAACCCAAAACGAACAGAAATTACAATAATTAACCGAGTCAAACTTAAAACGAGCAGAAATTAACATAAGTTGGATGCAAAACCCATGTGCCTTCCCAGGGCCAGAACAAAATTTGCACTTTACTGAAAAAATACAAGTGAATGTGCATTGTCAGTTTGATATACATATACTGAAATTTAGTAATCAAAATATTAATATTGTTTGATTTATTAAAGTTATAAAAGTAAAAACATTTATATTTTTTCAGTGAAGTTCAAATTTTGTTCTGGCCTTGGGAAGGCATAGGAGTTTTGCGTCCAACTTATGTTAATTTCTGCTCGTTTTGTGTTTGACTCGGTTAGTTATCGTAATTTCTGTTCGTTTTTGTTTTATAGAGTGGTGGGCCACTCTAAGTGAACCTAAATTAACCTAACTTTTTTCATGTCTCTCTCACTATGACTGTGTGTCTGAGCGGGTGTGGTGTCATCTATAACCAATCCAACCTAAATTCAACACACAATTTTTTGATAATTTCTTGAATAAAATTTCTGTATTGTGTGTACTGTATTTCTGTATTGTGAAATTTCTATATTGTGTATTGTGTATACTTCTGTAAGAGGTCAATTCAAGAAAGAGTTTGTTACTTACTTAGTTACAATTTTTTTTCATAGTTTCTTGAATGAAATTTCTGTATTTTGTATAAAAGAGGTGAATTCAAAAAAGACGTTTGTTACTTACTTACAATTTTTTCATAATTTCATGAATGAAATTTCTGTATTGTGTATCCAAGAGGTGAATTCAAGAAAGAGTTTGTTACCTACTTACAATTTTTTCATAATTTCTTGAATGAGATTTCTGTATTGTGTATCAAAGAGGTGAACTCAAGAAAGAGTTTGTTACTTAAATACAATTTTATCATAATTTCTTGAATGAAATGTCTGTATTGTGCATCCAATAGGTGAATTCAAGAAGGAGTTTCTTACTTATTTACAATGTTTTCATAATTTCTTGAATAAAACTTCTGTTTTGTGTATCCAAGAGGCGAAATCAAGAAAGAGTTTGTTACTTACTTACAATTTTTTCATAATTTATTGAATGAAATTTCCGTATTTTGTATCCAGAAGGCGAATTCAAGAAAGAGTTTGTTACTTACTTACAATTTTTTCATAATTTCTTTAATGAAATTTCAGTAATGTGTATCCGAGAGGTGTATTCAAGAAAGAGTTTCTTACTTACTTACAATGTTTTTATAATTTCTTGAATGATATTTCTGTATTGTGTATCCAGGAGGCGAACTCAAGAAAGAGTTAGTTACTTACTTACAATTTTTTCATAATTTCTTGAATGAAAGTTCTGTATTGTATATATAGGAGGCGAATTCAAGAAAGAGTTTGTTACTTGCTTACAATTTTTTTATAATTTCCTGAATGAAATTTCTGTATTGTATATCCAAGAGGCGAATTTATGAAAGAGTTTGTTACTTACTTACAATTTTGACATAATTTCTTGAATTAAATTTCTGCATTGTGTATCCAAGAGGTGACTTCAAGAAAAACTTTGTTACTTACTTACAATTTCTTCATAATATCTTAAATGAAATATCCGTATTGTGTATCCAAGAGGTGAAATCAATAAGGAGTTTATTACTTACTTAAAAAATTTTTATAATTTCATGAATGAATAGAACTATTCTAATAGAATAAAGACGGGTTAAGCTTAAAGATTTTTGTTGCTTAAACATATTGAAAAAAGATTTTTTTAAAAAAATACATATTTACATAAAAATAATACTTAAAGTTTACTGTTAAACATCCACAAACGAGGATCCTATGATATAGAATAGTTTTTACCGTGTCTTGTGCACTTAACGCGATCAAGTATATGCTTATGTATCCACTGCGCGAAGAACCTAACCTCGTCTTCAGGACGGTGATAAGTCCATTCAAATTTAGGACACTTAAATTCTTCTAGATGGAAAAGTGAAATCCTAGGGTCACACTTTTGAAATAAAACTTTGTCTGTAGGTACATTACTTTTTACGTATAGTGCTTCAACCCCGAAAAAGCTGCATATTTCACTGACTTCCTCCTGAAAATTTCTCAGTTCCTGACCACTTTTATTAAATGGTGTAACCACTATTTCGTAGAATCCCAATCTGTTTATAAGGCATAATGTAGTACACCACAAGCTTTTATCATACTCAAACATATTATAGTTCACTATCCAATGATAACAGTCAATTTCTTCGAGTTCCATAGACAATAATAGAAATGCGCATTCAAATATAACACCACAAGATGATTTTTTCAAACCAATAAATTATGTGTCATATAGTCCTATCATCCTGAAAGCTATTAATGTATTATTTAAGCAGAGAAGTACTTCATCAAACTTTTATACCTTTGCTAAAGGTTAAAAAGACTTCTGGCTATGGGGGAGGAATCCTAAAACCATCTGAATTCATTGTGGGGAGGAGTAATAAAACCCGTAGAATTAATTGCCGGGAGGAGTCATAAGACTCTCGGTATCTATTGCATGCAAATAAAGCGTGGAAATTACAATTTTTCATAATTTCTTGAATGAAATTTCCGTATTGTGTATCCAAGAGAAGTGTTAAAGAAAAAGTTCGATTCTTACTCACAATTTTTTTATAATTTCATGAATGAATAGAATTATTCTAAAGAATAAAGACGGGTTAAATTTTGTCAGTGTTATCAAATGAATCTGTCAAAAGACATTGATAAAGAATTTATTCACTCTGATACTTAGATTTTCTCATTTATCAAGCATATCTGACAAAGGATGATGATAAAGAATTTATTCACTCTGATACTTATATTTTGTGAATGTTATCTGATGTATCCGACAAAGGAAGTTGATAAAGAATTTATTCACTATAATACTTAGATTTGGTCAGTGTTATCAAACGTATCTGTCAAAATACATTGATAAAGAATTTATTCGCTCTGATGCTTAAATTTTCTCAATTTTATCAACCATATCTGACAAAAGACGATGATAAATCGTTCATTCACTCTGATACTATCAAACTTATAATTCAAAAGATATTGATAATGAATTTATTAACTCTGATGCTTAGTTTCTCTCAATTTTATCAGATGTATCCGATAAAGATACTGATATAAAAATTTATTGGCTCTAATACTTATATTTTGTCAATGTTATCCCATGTATCTGACAATAGATGTTGATACAGAATTTAATCACTCTTACACTTATGTTTTGATAATGTTAACTGACATTTTCGGCAAAGGATCTTGATAAAGAGTCTATTTGCTCTGATACTTCAATTTTATTCAATTTTATCAATAAAGATGTTGATAAAGAATTTATTAATTCTAATACATATATTTTGTCCATGTTACTCGACGAATCCGACAAATGATATCGATAAAGAATGTTAATAAAGAAATTGTTTGGTCTGATACCTAAATTTTATCAGTGTTATCAAAAGAATCGTTCATAAGACATTGATAAAGAATTTATTGACTCTGATACTTGGATTTTTTCAATTTTACCAGGCATATCTGACAAAGGTGATGATATGGAATTTATTCACTCTGATACTAAGATTTCGTGAATGTTATCTGATGTGTCCGACAAAAGATTTGATAAGGAATTTATTCACTATGATACTTAGATTTTGTTAGTGTTATCAAACACATCTGTCAAAAGACATTGATAAAAAATTTATTCACTCTGATACTTAGATTTTCTCAATTTTATCAAGCATATTTGACAAAAGACGATGATAAAGAATTTATTCACTCTCATACTTAGATTTTGTGAATATTATCTGATGTGTCAGACAAAGGAAGTTGATAAACAATTTATTCACTCTAATACATAGATTTTGACAGTGTTATCCGACGTATCTGAAAAAAGATGTTGATAAAGAATTTATTCAATCTGATACTTAGATTTAGTCAATTTTATCCGATGTATCTGACAAACATTTTGATAGAAAAAAATTATTCACTCTGACACTTAGATTTTGTCAATGTTATCCTATGTATCTGACAATAGATGTTGATATAGAATTTCATCACTCTGATACTTAGGTTTTGATAATGTTAACCGACATATCCGGCAAAGGTTTTTGATAAAGAATCTATTCGCTCTGATACTTAGATTCTATCAATTTTATCCTGACCTATCCGACAAAAAATGTTGACGAGGAATTTATTCATTCTGATACTTAGATTTTGCCTATGTTAACCTATCTCTCCGACATATGATGTATGAAAATTCCTTTTCTTACATCTCCGATGTTTTAATAGACATTCTAAACGTTTGATATGCTAGCATGCTCTACAAATAATGCAAACATAACAATGTAATACATTATATATTTTTAAGGAAATAATTTCACGTAGAATATTAATACAAAAAATATATTATTATACATTATTAATATCATTGAACAACTTTGGACATTTGGAGTCTGTTCCATTAAATAATTCATTGTGTTCTCTCTTGATACTATAGTTACTCTCTTCTCTTAGTTCGTACCAGTAGAATAATCGTTATTCCATTTTGAGTCATACACAATTTTTACTGAGAGGGGGGGGGGTTCATCCACATGTTCAATATACATTTTATCTTTGTTATTATTAGGTTCATTGAGTGTTTTATCGATGGTAGTAATAATGTTCATTTGTACTTTGTTATCCATCGATTTATCTTTATATTCCTTGGTGATATTTTCTACTAATGCCCTTTTTATTTCTCCGGCGATTTCGCTTTCTATTACCACATTATTTTTACACAGGTAACAGTTCCGGCACGTAGACAAGATATCGCTTATGATATTAGTAGAAGAGTACGCCTTTCTTTTCCTCTTTGCTTTCATTTCAATGTTAATACCCGAAAACTGACGATAGGGTTTAACACTGGGTAACATGTTACCACAAGCACTAGCAAGAAGATGCCCCTCTTCATCAGCTGTTTTTTTTATGTTGGCATTCTCTTTGAGTGCATTCATCTCCGGAGATCTCAATCTCGTTTATCCACTATCATAAGAGTTGAATTTTTTTGGTACTCCAAAGAAATTTAATTCCTTACTGTCATGACAATGCACGCATACGTTTCCGATATTGCTACCACTTGTACTTGTTTCATAATTCAAATACTTCTCATTGTCATCATTCAATGCTACAATAACACTAATCCCTACAATAACATTATCATGTGAACACACTTTCTTAAAATGCTTCATCTTCACTTTTTAAAGATATGACTTATGTGTTTATCCTTCCACTGCGTATAAATTACTGATTTAATACATGCAATAAACTAGGTAGTGTCGATAACCTGCCATAGAGTATCACTGGGAAAGCCGTGTCGTGTCTATGATCAAGTATAGCGTACGATTGGTACAGCCGCAAGCATGTTTCATGTCATTTTAAGATACGTAAAAAAGTTGAATAGTTGAATAAAAAGTCCTAAAAATTCAATCCATAAAAAAGTGCTACTATAGTCATTATTTTTCTAATAGTAAAAGTCACGACTAGCATTTCTATATCATTCTCATTTTGAATTTGGAAAATATTAAATGTAAAATTTTTATGTTTTAAGTGATTTAGGTCATTCTAAGAAATGTAAAAAAAAGTTAAAACATACCATTAAAAAAACAAATGGGGGTAGGAGCCGAAAAAGTTGGAGGGAGGGGGCCACTTGGAGGTTGGGGATAGAGGACCCTTGGAGTTTGAGGTCCTTGGTGGTTAGGGTCATTGGTGGTTGCGGTCCTTGATGGTTCAAACCCATAATCATCTCACTAGTTGATTTCTAAGGATTTCTAAGGATTGTTCTGAATTTCTTTATTAAAATTCTTTTCTTAGCATTCTACATCTCTATTAGTCTCAACTTTTTAGCATACTCCAATGCTAAGGCATATTTTATATTGATAACACTACTCAAATGGTACTTGTGTATTATACAGAACACAACCAAGAAGTAAAGCTGGGTCAACTCTCAAGGTCATATTGGCGCCTACGTCTCTATTGCTTTAAACTTTTTAGCATATCCCAATGCTAAACCATATTTTATATTGGCAACACTGTTCAAATTGTAGTTGTGTATTATACAGAACACAGCAAAGAAGTAAAGCCAAGTTAAGTGCCATGATCACCTTGTCAGCAGTAATCGTTTCCTTAGATTGATATCAATGATGTTATTGCAAATTTATATTAAACTGCGTAAGAGTTAGCACCCCCAAGACTTACCTTAACTGGTAAGTAATGCAAGATGCCTTTAAGCTAGAGGTTATTAATCTCTTTGACAAGTTTTGACTCAGAAACATGTCCAACTTGGCTTTATCGCTAGTAGAAACATTATTTTATAGTAAAAAAAATATTGGTCCAGAAAATGGGTGTTGCCTTAGAAACCTGTTTGGTCGCCTTATACCATCTCGTCCCAAGTTATCTAGTTCCAAAATATAACGTGTTTGGTCGCTTTATAGGTCCATAATATGAGTGTTTGTCCGTATTATGCAAAATCCAGTGAAATATATAGATGTAGTACTACTACCGTGATGTCAGAGGGCCCCGGTAGAAATCCAATTTTCCCTATGCATGTCGTGATGTCAGAGGGCTCCGGTAGAAATACACTGTTACTGTCAATATGGCTGCCGTGACGTCAGAGGGCTTCGGTAGAATCCTCTGGGAAAAGGGATAAGGATGTCTTTAAAAACTCAAGGCTAATTTCTCTAGGGATGTCTTTGAACCAATGGAAGCATCACTACTCCCGTTTCTCTGAATTATGCAGGTTTATCTTACTTTTTTCAAACATTTTTGAAGAAACTAAATTTCAGCTGGGGGGTGAACTGGAGTCGGGGGGGGGGTATAAACTGGGGTCCAGAGGGGGCATTTGCCCCCTACCCCATAACAAATTACACCCTGACAAAAAACAACACTTTTGGTGCCACTTCTTAAGTAGATAATGCAAACATTGCAAACATATAAATAAAACCGAAAAACAAATTCATTCAAATGATTTTACATCGATCTTTTATATGATTATCTTAGCTTTAGGTATTATGTGCCTTGTTTTGTTCTTTACTAAGTTTTCAGCTGTATCCGATGAAACTAGCATAGGCCCTATTTATAATAAACTGTATCGGTCCTTTATGTAACTCATTTTCGATATTGTCTCAAACTGTATTTCTTCCATATATACAAGCGTTAGTGGCTCAGTCAGGTAGAGCTAAGGCCTTGTAATCCCAAGGCGTCGAGTTCGAATCTTATCCGGGGAAACTCTTTCTGTTAATTATAAATTGATGAAACTGTTTTCTAAGAAAGTAATAAGGTTTTATTACAAACTTTTAGTCTCCTAGTAATATTCAATTATTATAAGCTTTACTATTCGTTCTTTGCTTTTACTAGCCACGGAAAGAAAGAAAACCAAAATACAATAATGAAGTGGTACTTGTTCATTCTTGAAATGAAGTTGCGCTTTTTACTGTGGTTACTGTACAATGGTCAAGACTCTCCGATGATAGAATAGTTAGCATAGATTGTACATGAAAATGCTGTTTTTTGTAAAAAATGATACTAGTTGCCCTGCCAATTTTTGGGTCACTTCAAAAGGGTAATATAACCTTTAATTCCGGTCAAATGAGCCTTCTCGCGACATTCTAGGACCACTGGATCGATACGATCACCCCTGGGAAAAAAAACAAAAAAATAAACACGCATCCATGATCTTTCTTCTGGCAAAAAATACAAAACTCTCCATATTCACAGATTCCCGTATCAGATTATTAGAGCCGTGGATCTGTTAGTACAGCATTGGACTTCAAATTAGAGTGTCTTGGGTTCGATTCCTAATTGTATTTTTTATCATGGTTTTGTCCCCTTCTATATGATCATTTTCAGATAATTTCACTGTTTTTATAAATGTAATGCACTCGCTTTTTAAAGCATGTCCCGGGAAAGTATTTTGTCAAGCATCTTGATTTAAAAGGGAATAGAGGTAATCCAGTTCATGATTTGCAACGACATTCTTAGTAGATCACTAAGACCATACCCCAACGTATGGCGTAATTTTGTCAAAATCCTGTGTGGGGGGGTGTAAATCTGGAGCCGATTTTCCCAAATCAAATGAAAATGACAGAGAAAACTTAAAAACGAGCCATATAGTAATAAAAGGGTAAAGATATACTAAAGAAAACTGACCTGTTTCAGTGGATGCTTGAATTATACGAGGGGTGGATCCAGGATTTTTCTGAGGGGGGGGGGCGCAAAATAGATTGATCCGATAAACTTGCGTTAGGAGTAAGTTTAATTCACGCAAATTTGCGTTAATTAAGTAAATTACACTACTTTAAACTATGTTAGGGGCGCTCGCCCCCCTTGGCCCCTGGATCCGCCACTGAATTACGCAGGCTTATCTTAATTTTGAAAACATTTTTGTAGAAACTAAATTTCATCTGGGGGTGAGAACTGGGGTCATGGGGAAAACTGTGGTCTGGGAGAGGCAGTTGCTCCCTCTGTCCCATAGGAAATTACGATCCTGGCCCCAACCCCTTGCCACTTAGTGGTTGGAGAATTGTAGGCATGTGGTTCTGGAACCACTCAAAGTTGCATATTAAAAGAAGGATTACTTATTGTTATATTTACTTATTCAAATAATTTTCACAATGAAAATTCCGCTGTAATATTCTCTGCACGCGCAAGATTGTGCTTTCAAAGAGGAAGAAAAACAAATGAAATCAGTTCTGTAGGAGAATTCAGGTAATTCTTCCAAAAATTTTTGAAATGAAAATAAACTTAGTTTATAATACCAATTATCGTACCTACACAAGAAACGATCTTTTTTGAGAATTTTGACTCATTTGTAAGTAATGAATGGCTTTTCTATTTAGGGATAGGTTAAATAGCTCCCTAAACCTAAAGACCCATTTCTGCTGAGCTAGTAAAATTTCCCACAAGCAGGTCGATATGTAAACCTTCCTGGTTAGTTAACCTTTTGTTTAGAAGCTACTCCGCCTGGAACTACTTTTTTAGGTGTTACTACATTTATTTTTTTAAAACAAAGAATGAAAGGTCTATTTCTTCTTAAATAAAAATTAAAAAAAGAAACCACACTAATTTTCCCTAGATTGGAGGTGATTAGAAACCGAAAAAAGAAGTTTCGAAATAAACCTAAACAAAAAAGATCATGGCAGTGTTGTTTCTAAACTAAATTTTAATCAAAAACGAGCAAAGATTAATTTTAAAAAAAAACAAAGTTTTTCCGAGGGAAGTAAAGAGTGAAATTGAAACCTAAAACGAACAAAAATTATTACTTCGCAGCCTATCTAACATATATCAGTAAAACTAATCCAAATAAATCAACTGGTGATATTTCCCTATGTTTGTAGGATTACAGAAAACTAGTGCTTTACTGAAAAAAACAAAACAATATAGGAGTTTTGGTACGGTAAAAATAAACATTTGAGGGCACTTTTAATAGATAAAAGTAAAGCATTTTTAGATTCTGTAAATTTATAAATGAAAACCCTTGAATTTATCACAGATTCTTTCATGCATTGATACAGAGGATGAAAACACTTATGATTATTTTATCAATAATTTACCCACGAACAAATACCTCTCTCTAGGAATGATTATGAGTAAACCAACAAAGAAGTGTCTGAGAACAGCATTTCTTTATTGTTGTGGGCTTATGAGTAGTTTAGAAAACATTTCACTATTGCTTCCCGACAATAAGATTGATATTTTTGGTGCATGTGAAACATTTTTAAATGAGCAATCTTCTGAGCTAGCTCATATAAATGGGTATAAGTCGTTATTTAAAAATAGAATAGGTAGGGGGGTTGGCTTTTTTTGTAAATGATAGTATACCTGTAAGAGAAAATAATGATTATGATTACCTTTATGAAGAAATGTCATTTGAATTTTTTGCTATTGAGCTAGATTTAAATCCTTAGAAAGTATTATGTTGCGCCCTATAAGTAGAGTGCTAACTTATACTTCTACTACTTTATGTTCCTTGGCACCTTTCCAAGGCAGATTACCAGACTGGTTATTGCTATTGATATCAATTACACATGGAATTATATAAGAACCGTAGAGATTACGTTCCTTGGCACCTTTTCAGAGCATGTACTTATGGATACCTTTCCAAGCAACGTGATTAAACACGCTTTTACAATCGGAATTGTTTGATTGACATTTCCAAAAAGGGATAAGGAATTCGCAAATTGGACACTATGAACGACATTAATTAATGTTAGAACAATAGGAGTGTGATTGATTCTAATTAGTGATGGGATAATTTTTTAACAAGAAATCTCTGAATAAAATATTTTTGGAGGGATGGGAGAGAGTTTTGCTTGCCTTTCATTGGTACCTTTCCAAGCGAGCGGGGATTCCCCTCCGGTTCCTAAACATTGCAAAAAAGATAAAAGTATGAGCGGGGATTCCCCACACAAGTTTGTTTCAACTCCAAGTTTTTCAACCAGACTGTTTTTTGTTTTAGCTAACATCCATTTTTTAGGAGCCAATCAGAGACATTGGAACTTGGAAGATGGAGAAAAAAGAGGGTTAAAGTGATTAGCAGTTAAGGTAACCCTGAAGAGCATGTTAATTCATACCTTATTTATTATAAATTTGGAGAAATATCAATCTATGAAAATGGTTAACGATGATAAAATGGTCTTATGACTTGACCTAGCTTTACTTCTTTGATGTGTTCTGAATAATACACAAGTGGCGTTTGAACAGTGTTGTCAGTTTAAAATAGGGTCCAACGTTATAGTATACTAAAAAATTGATACTAAGAGAGATGTAGATGGCAAGAAAATAATTTTAATAAAGAAATTCAGAACAAACCATAGAAATCCTTGCAAATCAAGTAGTAAGGTGTATTTGAGCATGAATCATCAAGGATCATAAGCACCAATGACCCTAACCAGCAGAGACACGACCCTTCATAGGTCCTCTATCCCCAAACTCGAAGGACACCCCCGCCCGCCCACTTTGTGGGCCCCCTCCCCCCATTTTTTTTCTTGTTTTTTGGCAATTGAAATTTTTTCTGATAAAAAGTATCATTCATTACGATCGTAGCTTTCAAATGTAAAACTTAAGTCCATTTTTGGATCGAAAAATAAACTATTTCTGTAAAATCTGAGGTAATAAGAGTTTTTGACCGTAAACTCTAGTTTTTTGTAAGAAAATTATGGAAAATACAATTCTCTGATGCAAATGTGAAACTTAAGTCCATTTTGGATCGAAAAAATTAATTATTTCTTTAAAATCTGAGCTAATAAGGGTTTTTTACCGTAAACTCTAGTTTTTTGTAAGAAAATTATGGAAAATAAAATTCTCTGATTCAAATGTGAATCTTAAGTCCTTTTTTGGAACGAAAAAATAAATTATTTCTTTAAAATCGGAGCTAATAAGGGTTTTTGACCATAGCTCTAGTTTCCTGTAGGAAAATTATGGAAAATACAATTCTCTCGTTCAAATGTGAAACTTAGGTCCATTCTCTGGTTCAAATGTGAAACTTAAGTCCTTTTTAGGATCGAAAAATAAAACTAGTTCTGTGAAATCTGAGTTAATAAGGGTCTTTGACCAAAAACCATATTTTTTTGTAAGAAAATTATGGAAAATACAATACTCTGACTCAAATGTGAATCTTAAGTCCATTTTTGGATTGAAAAAATAAACTATTACCGTAAAATCTGAGCTAATAAGGGTTTTTGACCGTGAACTCTAGTTTCCTGTAAGAAAACTATGGAAAATACAATTTTCTCGTTCAAATGTGAAACTTAGGTCTATTCTCTGGTTCAAATGTGAAACTTAAGCCCTTTTTAGGATCGAAAATAAAACTATTTCTGTAAAATCTGCCTTAATAAGGGTTTTTGACCGTAAACTCTAGTTTACTGTAAGTATATTATGGATAATGCAATTCTCTGATTTAAATGTGAAACTTAAGTCCATTTTTGGATCGAAAAAACAAGTCATTTATTTGAAATCTGAGCTAATAAGGGTTTTTTATCGTAAACTCTATTTTTTTGTAAACAAATTATGCATAATACAATTTTATAGTTCAAATGTGTAAGTTTAGTCCTATTTTGGATTGAAAAATAGACTATTTCTGTAGAATCTGATCTAATAAGAGTTTTAGACCATAAACTCTAGTTTCCTGTAAGAAAATTATGGAAAATACAATTCTCTCGTTCAAATGTGAAACTTAGGTCCATTCTCTGGTTCAAATGTGAAACTTAAGTCCATTTATGGATTGAAAAATAAAACTATTTCCGTAAATTCTAAGCTAATAAGGGTTTTGACCGTAAACTCTAGTTTTTTGTAAGAAAATTATGGAAATAATACATTTCTCTGGTTCAAATGTGAAACTTAAGTCCCTTTTTAGATCGAAAAATAAGCTATTTCTGTAGAATCTGAGCTAATAAGGGTTTTTGACCATAAGCTCTAGTTTCCTGTAAGAAAATTATGGAAAATACAATTCTCTCGTTCAAATGTGAAACTTAGGTCCATTCTCTGGTTGTGAACTTATATATATGAAGGTTGTTAACTTATGTGAAACTTAAGTCCAGTTTTGGATACTCATAATAATGAGGACTGATGGTTCTAATTCATTTTTTTTTCATAAGAAAAAACTGTTTATTTTTAACTTCGAAATTATTCAACTTTATTTTTTTTTTTCATAAAAACAAAATATTTTTTTTTAATTTCGAAATTATTCAACTTTATTTAATTTTTTTTCATAAAAACAAACTATTTTTTTTAAACTTCGAAATTATTCAACTTTATTTAGTTATTTTTGACCAGAGGAATTTTTGAGATTTTTCATTGGTCGGAGATACAACAATGGTACAGTTTTTTAATAGAATTAAGAACGAGTATTGAATGCCTCGTTGTTTAAGTTAAGAGGTGAAATCAAGACCAGAGGAATTTTTGAGATTTTTCATTGGCCAGAGATGCAACAATGGTAAACTTTTTTAATAGCTTTGAAAAGAATGACTATTGAATGCCTCGTTGTTTAAGTTAAGAGGTGAAATCAAGACCAGAGGAATTTTTGAGATTTTTCATTGGTCAGAGAGGGTTTTATGGCTCCTCCCCACAAAGAATTCAGATGGTTTTAGGAGTCATCCTCCTAGCCATAGCTCCATTCAACCTTGAGCGAAGGTATAATAGTTTGATGATATACTTCTCTTCTTAACAACTACATTAATACCTTCCAAGATGATAAGACTGTATGACACAGAATTTATCGGTTTGAAGAAATCATCTTGTGGTGTTATATTTGAATGTGCATTTTTATTATTGTCAATGGAACTCGAAGAAATTGACTGTTATCATTGGATAGTGAACTATAACATGTTTGAGTATGATAAAAGCTTGTGGAGTACTACATTACATCATATAAACAGACTGGGATTCTACGATAGAGTGATTACACAACTTAATAATAGTGGTCAGGAACTGAGAAATGTCCAGGAGGAAGTCAGTGAAATTTGCTGCTTTTTCGGCGTTGAAGCACTCTACGTAAAGGGTAATGTACCTACAGATAAAGTTTTAATTCAAAAGTGTGAACCTAGGGTTCTACTTTTTAATCTAGAAGAATTTGAGTGTCCTAAATTTGAAGGGCATTATCACCATCCTGAATACGAGGTCAGGTTATTTGTATACTAGATACTTAACGACATACCTGATCGTGATAAATGCATAAGACATGGTAAAAACTATTCTATATCATGGGACCATCGTTTCTGGATGTTTAAGAGTGAACGTGTGTAAGACCACGTATCATAATACGTGGTCTTCATTTAGCCTTGAATGTGATAACACCTTTTTTTGGATTTTATCAACTTGAAACTCGGTAGGATCCTAAATTAATTCAGTGACCGGAGTATTTGTGCAACCATTCTGTCATAACATTTCATACGGATTAAAAATGTTGTAATCTACTGACCTAGTTTCTGGACATTTATTTACACTTTACAAAAATAGATTTGTGCTGATTTCAATTTTGCGTAACCATAATTGACAAGCAGAAGAGGGGCAGTAAACCCGTGGCAAGTGCCGTTGTACCTGCCGGGAGAGTCTCCCTTAAATTGCGGGGATAAGGTAACGGGGGCTGACGCTTCCCTTGTCTTTTGGGGTGATATTTTTTTTGTTCAAGCCAATTATGTCTCCAAAAGTGTGCCCTAACTGTGAACGTTCTTTGGGGAAAGGCACGCTGTTGCAATGCACTAAGTGTTCCAATTTGTTTCATCCCTCTTGTTCAGGGATCACCGTTTCCGATAGAAAGAATACTCCTAACTGGACCTGTTCTATTTGCAAAGCCGCTACCGAATTTTCTAGTGACCCAATAGAGAGTGAGCACCCAAATTCTTCAATAAATATGCTGACGCCACTGAATGCCGTAACCCCTGCGTCTCAAGACCCTCTCTTGGCTGTTAGCCAGGAAGCACCTGTGATTAACGATTCGACTGATAATCATTGCCCAAATGAACAGGTAAAGCGGAATAATTTTGCCTGCGATGATTCTTCTGATTCATTCTGTGATTTTTCAAAAACCTTCGTAATTGCAGATGGGATTTCTCATGTAATTGTGAACTCTGCCCTGTTTTTTATTTGCGATGCATTTGCGAATGGTATTCCAGAAACGGAGCTTATTGAAACTGTGGCGAACTTTTACAGCCTTGAGGCTTTGGTGAATGCGAAAAATCTGCTTTGGAAATTTTCTGGAATTCCTATAAAGAGAGTAATGAGACGTGGCAACGCTGCGGAACTTGCTACAGCAAAAGATATTATGAAGATGGTCACGGATCTTGACCAGAAAGGTTTCAAATGGCCTGTATTAGTGCCTCGCTCATTCAGAGACTGCCCTTTATTAAAATCTGATTCCAATGTACGTTTGGATCGACTTGTTAGTGATTATGGCAGAAAGCTGGAGAAATCCATTACTTCTCTTGAAAGAATTGAACAAGACTTACAGTCCTCGCTGTCGAAGTGTTCAGCCAACTTGGGCTCCCCCTCCCCCTCCCCGTTAAATTCACCTGATTGGCCTCCTCTCCCCATCAGCTCTGATTCAGTAGAGACTATTACTATCGCTAATCCGCCAGCCTCGTTACGTGACCCTGTTTCCAGGAAAAATGACTTGGACAAATTCGGCTCGGGCTGTATCAAGCAAATAAAAAAGACCAATGATTTGATTTTTATCACTGTGGCGGCTGAATCTGGGAAAAAGTTTTCTTGTGATCTAAAGGATTCCTTCCCTGATTGTCTTATCAATACTAGAAAGCCTAAGTTTTTCGGAATAATCCGTGGTGTGGATATCGAGTTCGACATTGAAGCTCTAGCAGCCACTTTGCCTGGGATTCTGGAGTTCAGGCGCCTTGGAATGTCGAGAACAATAAAGGTGTCGTTTGAGTCCGAAGCATTTTTAAAATATTATATCGTCCATGGGATTAAGTTCGGTTACGAGCTCTACAGAGTTGAGAAAGACAAGGTGCTTCCAAAACGATGTTTCGCATGTCAAAGTCCCTCTCACACCGAAAAAAACTGTGATTCTTCTACTCTGAAGTGTGCTCGTTGCAGTGGAAATCATAGATCAACGAAGAATACTCCATGTACTAACCCCATTTGTTGTGCAAATTGCAACTCAACTAACCACCCGTCTTACAGTTTCAGTTGCCCTGCTATGAAAAAGCTTTTTAAATGAATATTGGTTCTACGATTACGTCCTTTAATTCGAATGGAGTCATTGGCAAATTTGTAGTGCTGAATGAATTTGTTTCTGAAAATAGTTCAATACTATGTTTGCAAGAGCATCATTTGTTGGACCATTCTTTGAATATGTTAAGTTCCCTTTCAAGTCTACATGATATATTTACCGTTCCTGCGAGGCCTACCGGAGGCCGCCCTGCGGGTGGCATTGCTATATTTGTTCCTAAAGAATTTAGTGCTATTTTATCTTGTGCTGATGAGTCTTTTCTTGCCTGCAAACTTTTTGATTGTGTTTTGGTCAATTGCTATTTGCCTACTGACTATCATGTTGATTCGTCTTTTGAAGCCTTTACGTCAGCTTGCCATAGACTTAGTAGCTTTATTGCCCTATTAGATTCGAGTTTACGTATTTTTATTTTTGGTGATTTTAACTGTGATCTTGAGAGTGTAAATGAACGTAGCACAATTTTATTTTCATCTTTACCAAATTTTAATATCTGCCGTAAGACACTTGATTTTACTTATTCTCATTGGAGTGGGAGTACGAGTAATATTGACCATGTACTTTTTAATTTTTCCCCATCTATTATAGTAAAAGTTATCCCGGATTTCCCGATTAGTGATCATTTACCTATTCAGTTTTTGACATCGTTTTCTGTAATTCATGATTCTGTTTCTGCTTCTAATTTTATTCCAATTCGCCCTAAATATTTTGAGAGAATTATCTGGGATGAAAAACTGATCCCGGCTTACCAAGATAAAGTTGATTCTTTAGCTCGAAAAGTAGTTGTACCTGATATTCTGAAGTGTCATAAAGATAACATAGAGCTTGAGCTTAATTGCATATATCTTCAGTTATTACATTGCTTAAATTATGGTGCTAAAGAAACTTTTGGAGTTAAAAAGTGTAAACCCAATGTTGAAAAACCTTTTTGGTCGTCAAATCCGTTTCTTGTACATGCTAATCATGAATCTAAATTAGCCTTTAGACATTGGAAAAATAGTGGAAAACCGCGTGATCTTCATCCGGCTTTTCTATGCATGAAAAAAAAGAAGGCAATTTTCCAGTCGGAGCTTCGTCGTCATAATAATATTTTGCTAATGGATGCTTCGTCTGAAGTTGATATGAATAAAAAGAAACTTTGGAAAGCTCTTCGTTTAACAAAGAGAGTTAATGAACCTTCTAAAAAGAATGGCCCTTCTCTTGTTGAGTGGGAAACTCATTTTGTAAACCTTTCGAAATCTTGTGATGATCCTGAACAACTTTCGCATGTTGATATAATTTTAAACAGTTCTTTTAATTCGCATGATTTTTCTATTTCGTTTGATTCTTTGTTGGGTGCATGCCGTAATTTAAAGCCACAATCCTCTAATGACCATGATGGGATTTTTTTCAAATCATGTGAAATTTGCTCCAACTTCTTTTCTTCTTCTTCTTTTGACTTTTTTAATCTTATTCTCAAGTTTGGTAATGTTCCCCCGTCTTTTAGGATTGGGGTGGTAACTCCTATTCTAAAATCTGGTAAAAGAGATCTCCGTTCTTGTGATTCGTATAGGCCGATAACGAAGGGTTCTATGATTGGTAAACTTTTTAAATTATGTATAAAGGATCTTTTTGATTATTTGGATGTTGGTCTTAATCAAGTAGGGTTCAAAAAAGGAATGGGTTGTGACCATGCGCAAGCAACGTTTGATACTATAATTAAGGAGTCAAGATCTACTGGCTCCCCACTTTATACAATTTTAATTGATATAAAAGGAGCTTTTGACAATATTTCGCATGCTTCCGCTCTTTCAGCTCTTATTTCTGGTGGGATTCCCCTTTCTGTGGTTAGAGTTCTTAGATCTTGGTATTCTGGGCTTAGGATAAAAATTTTTGCACATACTTCTGATTCTCTTTCTAATCAAATTTCCGTGGGTCGGGGCGTGAGACAGGGTGGGGTTTTATCTCCTTATATTTTTAACGCATGTCTGGCGGAGTGTCTTCGTTCTTTATCTACAACCCTTATTTCTTGGGGACGGGATGTGTCTTTTCTTGCATATGCTGATGATATTATCCTATTGAGCCGTTCTAAAGCTAGTCTAATTAAGAATTTTAATTCCCTTTCTAGTCTGCTTAATGTTCGTGGCCTTTCTATTAGTATTAAAAAATGTCAATATTTTCCCGTTAATGTTAATGACCGAGCTGAATTAATTTGCGATAGAAATATATCATTTCCGGTTTCTGATGCTGTTGTTTATCTTGGGTTACCTTATTCTGCTTCAGCTCGTGAATCTAAGTCGATGCTAATTTTACATATTCAAGAAAAAATTAGAAAGGCGTTTGGTTCCATAATACGGCTACGTGGTGTTTATCGTCGTGAAATTCTAGGTTCTCTTTTTAATGCAGTAGCCCTCCCGCATGTTCTTTATCCTTCCATTCTTCTTCTAGATTTTAAAATTTGTGATTTTTCAGCAATTCGCGTTTGTTATTTTAAATATTGTAAGTTTTTACTTGGTTTTCCAATTTCCTTTAGTAATACTGAATTAGTTTCAAAATTTAAAATTAAAGAGCCGTTGGAAATAGCCAAGGTAAAAATAAATAATTTTTACCGTAAATCTGAAAATATACTCTATGTTCATAATCTTTTTCCTTTTTTTTCTATAGTTTAAAAAGTGCATGATTTCATTATTACTATTTGTTGCATTTGATTAAGTTTTCTTTTGGGCAATTTGTAAATTGTTGCTATGTTTGATGGTGTGTTATTTGGATTTTTGAAGATTTATTTAATTATCTTTTATACTCCTCGTTTTTGAGGGAAATAAATAAATAAATAAATAAATAAATATAATTTTGTATTAATATTCTACATAGTATTATTTCATTAAAAATATATTATGCATTACATTGTTATGTGTTCATTATTTTTAGAGTAAGCTAGCATATCAAAAGTATAGCACACACACAGAGACGAAACACACATAGAGACGACACACGCACAGAGACGTCACACACACACACAGAGACGACACACACACAAAGACAACAAGCACAGAGACAACACGCACACAGAGACAATACACACACACACACACAGACGACACTCACATAGCGACGAGACACGCACAGAGACGACACACACACACACACTGGTGGTCATTCAAAAGCGGTTTTTTTTTGTGTGTGTGTAAATTTTTGTGTGTGTGTATGTTTTTTTTGTGTGTGTAAGTTTTTTGTGTGTGTGTGATTTTTTGTTTGTTTGTTTAAGTTTTTTTTGTGTGTGTAAGTTTTTTTGTATGTGTGCGTAAGATTTTTTGTATGTGTAAGTTTTTGTGTGTGTGTAATTTTCTATATGGGTGTTATTTTTTGTCTGTGAGTAAATTTGTTTGTGTGTTTGTTGTGTAAGTTTTATGTGTGAGTAAGTTTTTGTCCTATTTATAGTTTTTTTTGGTGTTTAAGTTGGTTTGTGTGTGTAAGTTCTTATTTGCTTGTAAGTTTTTGTGTGTGTGTGTGTGTGTAATAGTGTGTGCTTGTGTGTAAGTTGGTATGTTTTTGTAATTTTTTGTATGTTTGTAAGTGTTTGTTTGTGTTTAAGTTTTTGTGTTTGTATTTGTAAGTTTTTGTGTGTGTGTAAGTTTTTGTGAAATTTTTGTGTGTTTGTAAGTTTCTGTGTGTGTGTAAGTTTTTGTGTGTGTGTAAGTTATTGTGCTTGTGTAAGTTTTTGTGTGTTTGTAAGTTCTTATATGTGTGCAAGTTTTTTTGTGTTTGTAAGTTTTTTTGTGTTTGTTAGTTTTTATGCGTTTGTAATTTTTTTTGTGAGTGTGTAAGTTTTTTTGTATGTGTTTAAGTTTTTGTGTGTGTGTTTTTAATTTTTTGTTTGTGTGTGTTAGATTTTTTGTATGTATTTAAGTTTATGTGTGTGTGTAATGTTTTGTTTGTGTATAAGTTTTTGTGTTTGTTTTAGTTTTTGTTATTGTTTAATATTATGTTTGTGTGTTAGTTTTTGTGTGTGTTTAAGTTTTTGTGTGTGTGTGTAATTTTTTGTGTGTGTGGGTGTGTGTGTTTATGTGTTTGTATAAGTTTTTTTTTGTGTGTGTAAGTTTTTTTTTGTGTTTGTAAATTTTTATGTGTGTGTAAGTTTTTGCTTGTGTGTGTAAGTTTTTGTGTGTGTATGTTTTTGTGTGTGTATGTGTAAGTATCTGTGTGTGCGTGTAAGTTTTTTTTTTGTGTGTGTGTAAGTTTTTGTGTGTGTTTATTTTTTTGTTTTTTTTTGATTTATTGTTTGTGTTTAAGTATTTTTTTTTTTTTAAGTGTTTTTGTGTGTGTGTAATTGTTTTTTTGTGTTTAATTTTTTGTTTGTGTGTAAATTTTTGTGTGTGTGTTATTTTTTGAGTTTGTGTATGGTTTTGTTTTTGTTTTATTTTTTGTTTGTGTTTAATTTTTTGTGTGTGTGTATGTTTTTGTGTGTGTGTGTGTAATATTTTGGGTCTGTGTAAGTTTGTGTGTGTGTGTGTAAGTTTCTGTGTGTGTGTAAGTTTTTTTTTTTGTTTTTTTATGTTTTTGTGTTTGTTTAATTTTTTGTTTGTGTTTTTTATTTTTTTTGTCAGTGTGTGTAAGTTTTGTGTGTGTGTAAATTTTTGTGTGTGGCTAAATTTTTGTGTGTTTTTAAGTTTTTGTGTGTGTTGTTTTTTTTTTGTTTTTGAGTTTTATTTTTTGTGTGTGTGTTTAAGTTTTTGTGTGTGTGTAAGTTTTTGTGTTTGTGTGTAAGTTTTTGTGTGTGTGTGTGTGTAATTTTATGTGCGTGTGTAAGTTTTTGTGAGTATGTAAGGTTTTGTGTGTGTAAGTTTTTTTGTGTGTGTGTAAGTTTTTGTGTGTGTGTAAGTTTTTGTGTCTTTGAAAGAGTGTTATTGTTTTAAGTTTTTTTTGTTTGTGTGTGTGTGTGTAAGTTTTTGTGTTTGTGTTTTTTTGTCTTTCCATTTTGAAGTTGGAAAATATTAAATGGGAATTTATTATGTTTTAAGTGTGTTTAATGACATTCTAAGAGATGTGAAAAAAAATTTTAAAAAAAATTTAAAAAAAAAAGTTAAAAAAAACAAACTCTTTCTTGAATTCCCCTCTTGGATACACAATACAGAAATTTAATTCAGAAATTTATGAAAAAAAAAATTTAGACGTCTAAATTTTTTGTGATCGAAGTTTTTGTGTTCTTACGATTTTTTGTGTATGTGTAGGTTTGTGTATGTGTGCGTTTTTAAGTTTTTTTTGTGTGTTTAATATTTTGTTTGTGTTGTTTTGTAAGTTTTTTTGTGGGTATAATTTTTGTTGTGTGTGTAAGTTTTTTTGTTTGTGTGTTAGTTTTGTGTGTGTGTGTATGTTTTTGCGTTTTTGTTTTCGTTTTTGTGTGTGTGTAAGTTTTTGTGTGTGTGTGTGTGTGTGTATTTTTTTGTGTGTGTGTAAGTTTTTTTTGTGTGTGTGTATTTGTGCTCGCGCTTGTTAGTTACGGTGCTTTTGTATCTTTTTATTTGTGTGTAAGTTTCTTTGATGGCGCAAGTTTTTTTGTGTGTGCTTAAGTGGAAGTGAGTGTTTAAGTTTTTTGTGTGTGTGTAAGTTTTTGTTTATGGGTAAGTTTTTGTGTGTGTGTAAGTTTTTGTGTGTTTGTAAGTTTTTGTGTGCGTGTAAGTTTTTTTTGTGTTTGTGTGTATAAGTTTTTGTGTGTGTGTAAATTTTTGTGTGTGTCTAAATTTTTTTGTGTGTAAGTGTATTTGTTTTTGTGTGTGTGTTTAAGTTTTTGTTTGCGTTTATGATTTTGTGTGTGTGTGTGTGTGTAATTTTTTTTGTGCGTGTAAGTTTTTGTGTGTGTGTAAGTATTTTTGTGTGTGTGTAAGTTTTTGTGCGTGTGTAAGTTTCTATGTGTATGTAAGTTTTTGTGTTTGTAAGTTTTTTTGTGTTTGTGTAAGTTTTTTTTGTGTGTGTAAGTTTTTTATGTGTGTCTGTAAGTTTTTTTGTGTCTTTTAGTTTTTTTTTGTGTGTGTGTGTGGAAGTTTTGTGTGTGTGTGTGTAGCAGTGTGTGTAAGTTTGTTTGTGTGTGAGTTTTTGTGTGTGTGCCCATTTTGAAATTGGAAAATATTAAATGTGAATTTCTTATGTTTTAAGTGTGTGTCATGACATTCTAAGAGATGTAAAAAAAAAGTTGAAAAAAAGGTTAAAAAAAAGTAAAAAAAAAGCAAACTCTTGAATTAAGCTCTCGGATACACAATACAGAAATTTAATTCAGGAAATTATGAAAAAAAAATTTAGACGTCTAATTTTTTTTTCATAATTTCCTGAATTAAATTTCTGTATTGTGTATCCAAGAGGTGAATTCAAGAAAGAGTTTGCTTTTTTTAACTTTTTTTAACTTTTTTTTCAACTTTTTTTACATCTCTTAGAATGTCATCAAACACACTTAAAACATAAGAAACAAAAAACTTACACACACACAAAAACTTTCACACACACAAAACTACACACACACAAAACTTACACACACACACACACACAAACTTACACACACACAAAAACTACACACAAAAACTACACACACATAAAACTTACATACACACAAAACTACACGCACACAAAAACTTACACACACACAAAAAAACTTACACACACACAAAAACTACATACACACAAAAAGTTACACACACGCAAAACACACACACACAAAAACCTACACACAAACAAAAAAACATACACATACACACAAAAAAACTTACACACAAAAAAAAAATCACACATACACACAAACAAAAACTTACACGCACACAAAATCTTAAACAAACACAAAAAAACTTACACGCGAAATCCCTATTAAACACTCACAAAAAATTACACACACAAAAAAACTTACACACACACAAAAATCTGCAAACTAAACATTTAATACACACACACAAAAAAAACTAAAACACAAACAAAATAAAGCACAAACACAAAAAATTAAACAAACAAAAAAACCATATACAGATCATAAGTACTTACACTAACACAAAAACTACAAACACACATTAAATAATACTAACAAACAAAAATACACAAGCACAAAAACTTACACGTACACACAAACTACACACACAAAAAAACTTACACACACACAAAAACTTACACAAAAACTTACACACACACAAAAAAAACTACACACACACACACAAAAACACACACACACAAAAAAAAACAAACACACAAA
Source organism: Artemia sp. Qi Xiang Cuo (assembly GCF_049724085.1). Classification (NCBI taxonomy): domain Eukaryota; kingdom Metazoa; phylum Arthropoda; class Branchiopoda; order Anostraca; family Artemiidae; genus Artemia; species Artemia sp. Qi Xiang Cuo. Next base: position 518,313 of record NC_142795.1, on the reverse strand, counting down.
CAAACACTTATACACAAATAAAAACTTACACACACGCACACACACAAAAAACTTACACACACACAAAAAAACTTACACACACACAAAAACCTACACACACACAAAAACAAACACACACACAAAAACTTACACACACATACGAACTTACACACACACACAAACAAATACACACACAAAAACATACACACACACAAAAACATACACCAACACACAAAAAATTACACGCACACAAAAACTTAAACACACATAAAAACTTAAACACACACAAAAACTTACACGCAAAAACAAAAAAATACACAAACAAAAAACTATACACAAACATAAAAACAAAAACACAAACAAAAAAATACACACACACAAAAAAACATACACACACAAAAAAACGTACACACACACACACAAAAACATGAAACCCTCTCTGACCAATGAAGAATCTCAAAATTCCTCTGGTCTTGATTTTACCTCTTAACTTAAACAACAAGGCATTCAATAGTCGTTCTTTTCAAAGCTATTAAAAAAGTGTACCATTATTGCATCTCTGACCAATAAAAAATCTAAAAATTCCTCTGGTCGAAAATAAATAAATAAAGTTGAATAATTTAGAAGTTAAAAAAAATAGTTTGTTTTTATGAAAAAAAATAAATAAAGTTGAATAATTTCGAAGTTAAAAAAAATAGTTTGTTTTTATGAAAAAAAATTGAATTAGAACCATCAGTCCTCATTATTAAAAGTATCGAAAACTGGACTTAATTTTCACATTTGAACCAGAGAGTGGACCTAAGTTTCACATTTGAACGAGAGAATTGTACTTTCCATAACTTTCTTACAGGAAACTAGAGTTTATGGTCAAAAACCCTTATTAGCTCAGATTCTACAGAAATAGTTTATTTTTCGATCTAAAAAGGGACTTAAGTTTCACATTTGAACCAGAGAATTTTATTTTCCATAATTTTCTTACAAAAAACTAGAGTTTACGGTCAAAAACCCTTATTAGCTTAGATTTTACGGAAATAGTTTTATTTTTCGATCCATAAATGGACTGAAGTTTCACATTTAAACCAGAGAATGGACCTAAGTTTCACATTTGAACAAGAGAATTGTATTTTCCATAATTTTCTTACAGGAAACTAGAGTTTATGGTCAAAAACCCTTATTAGCTCAGATTCTACAGAAATAGTTTATTTTTCGATCTAAAAAGGGACTTAAGTTTCACATTTGAACTAGAGAATTGTATTATCCATAATTTTCTTACAAAAAACTAGAGTTTACGGTCAAAAACCCTTATTCGCTTAAATTTTACGAAAATAGTTTTATTTTTCATTCCATAAAAGGACTAAAGTTTCACATTTGAACCAGAGAATGGACCTGAGTTTCACATTTGAACGAGAGAATTGTATTTTCCATAATTTTCTTACAGGAAACTAGAGTTTATGGTCAAAAACCCTTATTAGCTCAGATTCTACAGAAATAGTTTATTTTTCGATCCAAAAAGGGAAATAAGATTCACATTTGAATCAGAGAATTGTATTTTCCATAATTTTTTTGCAAAAAACTAGAGTTTACAGTCAAAAACCCTTATTAACTCAGATTTTACAGAAATAGTTTTATTTTTCGATCCTAAAAAGGACTTAAGTTTCACATTTGAAACAGGGAATTGTATTTTCAATAATTTTCGTACAAAAAACTATTGTGTATGGTCAAAAACACTTATTAGCCAAGATTCTAAGGAAATAGTTTATTTTTCGATCCAAAACGTGAGCTAGTTTTTTCATTTTAGCGAAAAAATCGTATTTTCAATAGTTTTATTACAAAAAACAAGTGTTTACAGTCAAACGCTATTATTAGATCATATTTTAAAGAACTGATTTTATTTTTCGATCCATAAATGGACTTAAGTTTCACATTTGAACCAGAGAATGGACCTAAGTTTCACATTTGAACGAGAGAATTGTATTTTCCATAGTTTTCATACAGGAAACTAGAGTTTATGGTCAAAAACCCTCATTAGCCCTAATTTTAAGGAACTAGTTTTATTTTTCGATCTAAAAAGGGACTTAAGTTTCATATTTGAGTCAGATAATTGTATTTTCCATAATTTTCTTACAAAAAAACTAGAGTTTACGGTCAAAAACCCTTATTAGCTCAGATTTTAAAGAAATAATTTATTTTTCATATCCAAAAAAAGGACTTAAGATTCACATTTGAATCCGAGATTTCTATTTTCCATAATTTTCTTACAAAAAACTAGAGTTTACGGTCAAAAACCCTTATTAACTCAGATTTTACAGAAATAGTTTTATTTTTTGATCCTAAAAGGACTTAAGTTTCACATTTGGACCAGAGAATTGTATTTTCCATAATTTTCTTACAAAAAACTAGAGTGTACGGTCAAAAACTCTTATTAGCTCAGATTTTACGGAAATAGTTTATTTTTCTGATCCAAAAATGGACTTAAGTTTCACATTTGAACCAGAGAAATGTATTTTCCATAATTTTCTTACAAAAAACTAGAGTTTAGGGTCAAAAACCCTTATTAGCTCAGATTTTCCAGAAACAGTTTTATTTTTCGATCCATAAATGGACTTAAGTTTCACATTTGAACCAGAGAATGGACCGAAGTTTCACATTTGAACGAGAGAATTGTATTTTCCATAATTTTATTACAGGAAACTAGAGTTTAATGTCAAAAACTCTCATTAGCCCAAATTTTAAGGAAATAGTTTTATTTTTCGATCTAAAAATGGACTTAAGTTTCACATTTGAACCAGAGAATTGTATTTTCCATAATTTTCTTACAAAAAACTAGAGTTTAAGGTCAAAAACCCTTATTAACCTAGATTTTACAGGAATAATTTATTTTTTCGATCAAAAAAAAGGACTTCAGATTCACATTTGAATCAGAGATTTATATTTTCCCTAATTTTCTTGCAAAAAAATAGAGTTTACGGTAAAAACCCTTCCTAACCCAGATTTTACAGAAATAGTTTATTTTTCGATCCTAAAAAGGACTTAAGTTTCACATTTGAACCAGAGAATTGTATTTTCCATAATTTTCTTACAAAAAATAGAGTTTACGGTCAAAAACCCTTATTAGCTCAGATTTTAAAGAAATAGTTTATTTTTTCGATCCAAAAATGGACTTAAGTTTCACATTTGAACCAGAGAATGGACCTAAGTTTCACATTTGAACGAGAGAATTGTATTTTCCATAATTTTCTTACAGGAAACTAGAGTTTATGGTCAAAAACAGTTATTAGCTCAGATTCTACAGAAATAATTTATTTTTTCGATCCAAAAATGGACTTAAGTTTCACATTTGAACCAGAGAATTGTATTTTCCATAATTTTCTTACAAAAAACTAGAGTGTACGGTCAAAAACCCTTATTAGCATAGATTTTACGGAAATAGTTTTATTTTTCGATCCATAAATGGACTGAAGTTTCACATTTGAGACAGAGAATGAACTTAAGTTTCAATTTTGACCCAAATCATTGTATCGCCCGCAAATCTTTTACGGGAAACTGGAGTGTACGGTCAAAAACCCTTTTCAGCTCAGATCATAATGGAATAGTTCATTCTTTGATCCAAAAATAGAATCTAGATCCGAGACGGAACCAGAGAAGTGTATTTTTAATATTTTTATTACAAAAACTAGAGTTTACAGTCAAAAACCCTTATTAGCTTAAATTTTACGAAAATAGTTTTATTTTTCATTCCATAAAAGGACTAAAGTTTCACATTTGAACCAGAGAATGGACCTGAGTTTCACATTTGAACGAGAGAATTGTATTTTCCATAATTTTCTTACAGGAAACTAGAGTTTATGGTCAAAAACCCTTATTAGCTCAGATTTTACAGAAATAGTTTATTTTTCAATTCAAAAAGGGAAATAAGTTTCACATTTGAATCAGAGAATTGTATTTTCCATAATTTTTTTACAAAAAACTAGAGTTTACAGTCAAAAACCCTTATTAACTCAGATTCTACAGAAATAGATTTATTTTTTGATCCTAAGAAGGCCTTAAGTTTCACACTTAAAAGAGAAATTTGTATTTTCAATAATTGTCTTACAAAAAAACAGAGTTTACGGTCAAAAACCCTTATTAGCTCAGATTTTACAGAAATAGTTTTTTTTTTGATCCAAAAATGGACTTAAGTTTCACATTTGAACCAGAGAATTGTATTTCCCATAATTTTCTTACAAAAAACTAGAGTTTACGGTCAAAACCCCTTATTAGCTTAGATTTTACGGAAATGGTTTTATTTTTCGATCCATAAATGGACTTAAGTTTCACATTTGAACCAAAGAATGGACCTAAGTTTCACATTTGAACGAGAGAATTGTATTTTCCATAATTTTCTTACAGGAAACTAGAGTTTAAGGTCAAAAACCCTCATTAGCCCAAATTTTAAGGAAATAGTTTTATTTTTCCATCCAAAAATGGACTTAAGTTTAACATTTGAACCAGAGAATTGTATTTTCCATAATTTTCTTATAAAAAACTAGAGTTTACGGTCAAAAACCCTTATTAGATCAGATTTTACAGAAATGTTTTATGTTTTAAATCAAAAAATGGACTGAAGATTCACATTTGAATCAGATATTTGTATTTTCCATGATTTTCTTACAAAAAACTATAGTTTACGGTCAAAAACCCTTTTTAGCACAAAATTTTCGTCAATAGTTTTATTTTTCGACCCTAAAAAGTACTCAAGTTTAACTTTTGGAAAAGCGACTTTTATTTTCCATAATTTTCTTACAAAAAACTGGATTTTACGGTCAAAAAACCTTTTTACCTCAGATTTTTAGGCAATAGTTTATTTTTTTGATCCAAAAATAGACTTAAGTCTCACATTTGAACCAGAGAATTGTATTTTCCATAATTTTCTTAAAAAAACTAGTGTTTACGGTCAAACACCCTTCTTAGCTCAGATTTTACGGAAATAGTTTTATTTATCGATCCAAAAATGGACTTAAGTTTCACATTTGAACCAGAGAATGGACCTAAGTTTCAAATTTGAACGAGAGAATTGTATTTTCCAAAATTTTCTTTCAGGAAACTAGAGTTTAATGTCAAAAACCCTCATTAGCCCAAATTTTAAGGAAATAGTTTTATTTTTCGATCCAAAAAGGGACTTAAGTTTAGCATTTGAACCAGAGAAATTGTATTTTCCATAATTTTCTTACAAAAAACTAGAGTTTACGGTCAAAAACCCTTATTAGCTTAGGTTTTAAAGAAATAATTAATTTTTTTGATCAAAAAAATGGACTTAAGATTCACATTTGAATCAGAGAATTCTATTTTCCATAATTTTCTTAAAAAAAACTAGAGTTTACGGTCAAAACCCTTATTAACTCAGATTTTACAGAAATAGTTTTATTTTTCGATCCAAAAAAGGCCTTAAGTTTAACATTTGAATCAGAGAATTGTATTTTCCATAATTTTCTTACAAAAAATAGAGTTTAAGGTCAAAAACCCTTATTAGCTCAGATTTTACGGAAATAGTTTATTTTTTCGATCCAAAAATGGACTTAAGTTTCACATTTGAACGAGAGAATTGTATTTTCCATTATTTTCTTACAAAAAACTAGAGTTTACGGTCAAAAACCCTTATTAGCTCAGATTTTACGGAAATAGTCTTATTTTTCGATCCAAAAAGGGACTTAAGTTTAACATATGAACCAGAGAACCTAAGTTTCACATTTGAACGAGAGAATTGTATTTTCCATAATTTTCTTACAGGAAACTACTGTTTACGGTCAAAAACCCTCATTAGCCCAGATTTTACGGAAATAGTTTTATTTTTCGATCCAAAAAGAGACTTAAGTTTAACATTTGAACCAGAGAATTGTATTTTCCATAATTTTCTTACAAAAAAACTAGAGTTTACGGTCAAAAACCCTTATTAGCTCAGATTTTACAGAAATAATTTATTTTTTCGATCCAAAAATGGACTTAAGATTCACATTTGAATCAGAGAATTGTATTTTCCATAATTTTCTTACAAAAAACTACAGTTTACAGTCAAAAACCCTTATTAACTTAGATTTTACAGAAATAGTTTATTTTTCGATCCAAAAATGGACTTAAGTTTCACATTTGAAAGCTACGATCGTAATGAATGATACTTGTTATCAGATCAAATGTCATTTGCCAAAAAAAAAAGAAAAAAAATGGGGGGAGGGGGCCCAAGAAGTTGGAGGAGGGGCTCCCTTCAAGTTTGGGGATAGGGGACCTATGGAGGGTTGATGTCTATGCTGGTTAGGGGTCATTGGTGCTTATGATCCTTGATTGTTCGTACTCACAGACACCTTACTACTTGATTTGCAAGGATTTCTATGGTTTGTTCTGAATTTCTTTATTAAAATTATTTTCTTGCCATCTAAATCTCTCTTAGTATCAACTTTTTAGTATACTATAACGTTGGACCCTATTTTAAACTGACAACACTGTTCAAACGCCACTTGTGTATTATACAGAACACATCAAAGAAGTAAAGCTAGGTCAAGTCATAAGACCATTTTACCATCGTTAACCATTTTCATAGATTGATTTGTTGCAAATTTATAATAAATAAGGTATGAATTAACATACTCTTCAGGGTTACCTTAACTGTTAGTCACTTTAACCCTTTTTTTCTCCATCTTCCAAGCCCCGATGTCTCTGATTGGCTCCTAAAAACGTATGTTAGCTAAAAAAAACAGTCTGGTTGAAAAACTTGGAGTTGAAACAAACTTGTGTTGGGAATTCCGGCTCATAATGCTATCTTTTTTGCAATATTTAGGAACTGGAGGGGGATCCCCGCTCGCTTGGACAGGTACCAATGGAAGGCAAGCAAAAATCTCTCCAATCCTTCCATAAATGTTTTATTCAGAGATCTCTTGTTAAAAAATTATCCAATCACTAATTAGAATCAATCACACTCCTATTATTCAAACATTAATTATCGTTCATAGTGTCCAATTTGCGAATTCCTTATCCCTTTTTGCAAATGTCAATCAAACATTTCCGACTGTAAAAGCGTGTTTAATCACGTTGCTTGGAAAGGTATCCATAAGTACATGCTCTGAAAAGGTGCCAAGGAACGTAATCTCCCCAAACACGTTCTTGTATAATTCCATGTGCAATTGATATCAATAGCAATAACCAGTCTGGTAATCTGCCTTGGAAAGGTGCCAAGGAACATAAAGGCCCAGAATAGCACAGGAAGGAACATAGTGCTATAGAAGTATAAGTTAGCACTCTACTATCCAAAGCCTAAATGTTTAGGAACCGCTCACTTGGAAAGGTACCAATGAGAGGCAAGCAAAACTCTCTCCCATCCCTCCAAAAATATTTTATTCAGAGATTTCTTGTTAAAAAATTATCCAATCACTAATTAGAATCAATCACACTCCTATTCTTCAAACATTAATTATCGTTCATAGTGTCCAATTTGCGAATTCCTTATCCCTTTTTGCAAATGTCAATCAAACATTTCCGATTGTAAAAGCGTGTTTAATCACGTTGCTTGGAAAGGTATCCATAAGTACATGCTCTGAAAAGGTGCCAAGGAACGTAATCTCCCCAAACACGTTCTTGTATAATTCCATGTGCAATTGATATCAATAGCAATAACCAGTCTGGTAATCTGCCTTGGAAAGGTGCCAAGGAACATAAAGGCCCAGAATAGCACAGGAAGGAACATAGTGCTATAGAAGTATAAGTTAGCACTCTACTATCCAAAGCCACAACATGATGAGGTCCTTATACCTGTAGCCTATATTCTATAAAAAAATTGAAATATTTTCAAAGTAAACAAGTGTTTACATAGTTTTTGGCCTGAAAATATATTTTGAATAAATATTGACCCTTCAACAAAACTTAATGATTTACAGTATTCTACAAAATTTACATAGCCTACAAAATTCATTATAATAATTGCGAATTTTGTCTTGTCTTATTTACCATCATAATAATTATTTAATGTACAATTTTTCTATTTTCTAATTGCTCTGCTGTTTTACGAAGCTGGGAAAATATAATTAGTTAATTTATTTAATTATTTCCCACTGGTACGAACAAAAAGAAAAAGCGGAGTAGTACAAAACAAGAAAAAGAAAAATAAAACTCAAACAACAAAAAAACACTTAGATTAACAATAGCTTCTTCAATCGCACTCGTAGATAAAGTGTAATTGTTGAAACCTGCACAATGATTAGAACGCTCTTTTCTTGGTACTTTGATCGGATAATGGCGAATCTTAATTGGGTCAACCATATTTTGGATCTTCAGAACGTAAGCATTTCTCTCCCAAAGGGTATATCGAAATTAAATTTTGACATACTTACAGATACTGATCTGGATTTGTAATAAGAAGTTTTAGTGCCCTTTTTAAGATTCAGAGAGATCGGAGGGTGGATACCTCCCCCCCCCCCCCCGCACTTTGTATTTTTCCGAAATACACCTGATAGAAAATTTGAAAGGGCCATTTTTTTGTCATAGAAACTTTGAAAACAGCTCATTCGATTACAAATTGAAAGGGTCAGTGCCCTTTTTAATAGTCGAAATGAATGGAGGGCAACTAATCCCTCCCCTCCCGTGCCCACCATTTCCCCGAACACATCCAATCCAAATATTGAGATGTCCATGTTGTTCAAAGTAAATGAAATTATGTCTTTGAGAATGACTACCCCTCCCCCCCCCCCAGAGACCTAAGGGCAAGGGTTGTAAGTTATGCCTTGGTGCAAAATAAGGTATATATATAGAAAGGGTGGTCGTATAAACTTTGGAGGGGGCTCGTTGGATTGGTAATCAGAAGTTCTAGTGCCCTTTTTAAGATTCAGAGTGATCGGAGGCTGGATAACTCCCTCTCCAAACCTCGTATTTTCCCGAAATTCAATTACTAGAAATTTTTGAGATGGCCATTTGTTGTCGTAGAAACTTCAAAAAAGGCTGATTTGATTGGAAGTTGAAACGATTAGGGATCTTTTCATAGGCAGCGCAATAGCGCAGCCTAAGTAAACAACGATGTTGGCACGATGTTTTATTTATATTTTTTTTGTTCGTATCGTACAAGTTGTCGTAGAAACTTCGAAAAGAGCTCATTTTATGGGAAATTACAAGGGCTTGTGTCCTTTTTAATACCCGAAAGTGATTGGAAGGCGACTAAAACCCCTTCCACGTCCCCCCTTTCCGCAAGCAAATCCGATCAAAATTTTGAGATAGCCATTTTGTTCAACGTAGTTGAAAGATTTGGAAATTATGTCTTTGAGGAGGACACTCTCCCCAGAGCCCTAAGGGCACGGGTTGTAAGTTACGCCCTGTGGGAATATAAGGTTTTGATAGAAAGCAATGTAGTAAAAACTTCAAAAATGGCTCATTCGAATGAAAATTCACAGGCTAGTGCCCTTTTTTTATAGTCAAAAGTGATTGGAGGGCAACTTACCCTCCTCTCACGCCCACCATTTCCCTAAACATATCCAATCAAAATTTTGAGATAGCCATTTTGTTCAACGTAGCCAGAAATTTCAATATAATTTGTACTTTACTGAAAAAATTCTTTTAAATATTTTCATTTTTATAACTTTAAGAAATCGAAAATTAATTAAGATTTTAAGGAATAAATATCAGCATATGTACATTAAACTGAAAATTTACATTGTTGTTTCAATATATTCATTTGTTTTTTTCAGTGAAGTGCAAATTATACTCTGGCTTTTAGAAAGCATAGGGGTTTAGAACCCTATTCATGTTAATTGCTGCTCGTTTTGAGTTTGACTCTCTTATTTATTTTAATTTCATTTTTTTGTGTGTTTCATTTATTTATTGATACTGATTGAGTGGTATTTGTATGCTTGGTAGATTATTTGGTTCTGTTTTTGTTCATTTTGGTTTAATGGAGTTCTTTACTGTTTTTGAAAAACTTATTTTGTGCAAAAAGGTTTTTTAATTAACTATTAGTCAAAAGTGATTGGAGTGCAACAAGCGTTTACAAAAAAAAGTCTAACCTAAATTTTGAGATAGCCATTTTGTTCACAGTAGTTGAAAGATATGGAAATTATGTCTTTGACAGCCCCCATACCTTCTCAAGACCAGAACATAACTTGCACTCTACTGAACAAAAATGGTTGTGGATTGTACACATACTGATGTATATTCTTTAAAGTTTCGGTAATTTTTAATTTATGAAAGTGTAAAAATTTAAAAAGTTTCAAACGTTTTTTTTATTTAAATCATTCAATAAATAACCAAGTCAAACTCAAAATGAGCAAAAATTAACATGAGTAGGGCCGAAAAACCCCATGGTTCTCAAGACCAGAACATAATTTGCACTTAACAGAAAACAAAATACTTTGAAAAAATTTGTCACTTTGTTTTTACTTGTTTAAAATGTTTTTACTAGATATATGAAGTGGAAAGTCCTCCCCATTCACTCCAATCACAGCGCGAGTGTCTGTTGCCCTTTTTAAGAGTTTACAAGAGATTGGATGGCAAGCAGCACTTCTTTAAAGCCCATTCATTTTCTTAACGCATCGAGTCAAAACTTTAAGACATCCATTTTGTTCAGCATAGTAAAACGGTCCAGCAACTATGTTTTTAGAGATATTAGGCATGACAACCACCCACAATTGTGCAATTGGCACATTATACCCTAAACCTAAATGTTTCTTTAAAATAAATCAAAAGGCATTGTGTTTATTGTTGCCAATAAGACGTCTCAGCAAAATATTGAGAACGATTGGGGGTATTATTTAAACACTTTTGGAGATACTGCTATTACTGCTTCTGCTCTTATAATTTAAATGAATAAAAAGAGTGTAAGTGTATCCAGGTTGTCAAATAGCATAGATAGAATCTTTTAGGAGTGAAATTAAGTTTTATTCTTCAGGTCAACTTCAGAAGCTATAAAATTAAATTTAAAAATACTTTTGTGTCAGGATTAAAAATTGCTGAAAAAGCTTCTCCAGCATGAATTGTAAACCCATACTATGGGTTCTTACAGAAGAAACCTGAAAAGGTATATAGTTTTTTTTTCCATGAAAAAGACAATGTCAATAAAAAACGAACAGAAATTAATTTTAAAAACTTTTTCCACAAGGCAAGTTTTTCAAAGAAATGTAAAGAGCTCCATTAAGCCTAAAATGAGCAAAAAAAAATATATATCAAATAATCCTCCAAGCGTAAAACTACCAAAAATCACTATCAATAAATAAATAAAACTCAAAGCGAACAGAAATTATAATAAATAGCCGAGTCAAACTCAAAACGAGCAAAAATTAACATGAGTAGGGCTAATAACCCCAATGCTATATCAAGACCAGAACATAACTCATAAATGAGAAATTATCAAAACTTTAAGGAAGACTAGTCAATATATGTCAATTAAACTGACAATCCACGGTCATCAGTTTGTTTGTTGTTTTTCTTTTTCTTTTCTTTGTTCGTTTTTTTTGTTCATTTCCTTTTCTTCTTCTCTCATTGCTGATATTTTACTTCAGAGGAATATAGACATTTTTCTCGCTTTTCCAGATTATTCCTTTCATTGAAAATGTTTCATCTCTGGAATTCGAAAGTAACCAAAAACAAATTTTAACAGATAAAAGTAGTTTTATTGTGTTTTATTGTGATACAATAGCAAGAGCCGTAGCATTGACATCCCCTGGTAGATAATCCCTCTCCTACTTGGGCCAGATATAGGGTTAGGCCAAATTTCTACATACCTACCTTCTCCTGCTCAATATGTTTTTACTTTTACTTATTATTACGTAATTTTTCCTACTGTGTGGTTATATTTTTATGTTTTACTATTTAAATAATATTTATTTTTAGGAAGATACGGTTTTTTTCCAAAACACTGAGCACTACGAACTTATCGAATGGATTAAATTCAGACCTGCCTACTCTGCACAATCACACAGTTCAGTATGAGTATGACGTAGATGGCCGCGCTGATATACTTACATATGTCACGCTTACCATCATCCCCTTTATACTTGTTGCTGGACTAGCAGGCAATATTATTACATTAATTATTTTTTACAAGCCACAAAGTCAGGTAAGTTCATGGTTTCAAAAACTCTTTAGAAACCATATAAGGTTGCAGCTTGATGTAAGGTTGGAGATACGGACCAAAGCTTTCAAGACTGATGGGAGGGCTCTGTGTCCAACCATTAACATAATTTAACGAAAGTTAAAAGATCATGGTATACAGACGCACTTTTAATTGATTTGTAGTGATCCATCGGGAGCAAAGTATAAATATTATAACCTCTTTATTATAAGGTAAAATTCTTTAGCTGGAAGCATACTAGAAATCAAATAGACTAGGTGATTACAGTTGCAAACAACAAAAGCACGAAGAACAATAGAGAAATCTTTTTGGAAGACAGTGGAAGATAATTTGAATGAATATTTTGGCCCTCTGTCCAAGGGCCGTCCTCAGCAATAAAGAAAATATATAAAAGAAAAAAGACTCGCAACAACATGCGACCAATCAAAACAAAAAATAAAAATGTTTTCGAAGCAGTCCAAGCATGCTTACTTCAGCGAAGTTCAACCAGGACTGATAAAAAGTGAGGTAAAACAAGGCGATTCAATGAGATTAAAGAAAAATAATTTAACAAATGTTTTGAAAAAAATTTAATTTTTGGTTTTGATTAGTCGAATGTTGTTGGGGTTCCACCCCTGTTTCTTTTCTTTTCAGATAAATGACCCATTTTCATTTCTGTAATTATATTTGCCTATAAGATAATTTTTAATCCTAAGTTGAATACTGGTTGCTAAGTTAGATTCTTTCGCAATAAGTAAGCTTTGAACTAAATTATATTTTGGACTTCCTGGTCTGAGCCATTGAAAGGTAAAGTTAAGAAAAAGTAGAATGGATTTTGAATGGTGATCGAGAGGATTGGCTAGGCCAAGCGAAGGTCCACCTCTATGAAAAGCTGCTGTACAGAATGAGTTTTACAGTTAGTCTACTTTGAGACCCCGTTTGGGGAAGCCTATTCTTTTTGTCATATGTGACCTTTGGAAGATTACAAGTAAGATATTTTCTACAACTGTGTACTAATCTTTCAGGAACCCAGACAGGTTAAGAACAGAGTTAACGAGATACCGTCATTATTATATCGACAGGGGGGCTCGTTGCCTCCAAGGAGATAGTTAGAGACTTTTAGTGGTGACCCAGGTAGGGTATACACTTGGCCTTAGAATTTGGTCATTTGATCACTCGATCACGTTATCATACCCTGGGGCAGGGTATACTGTAAATTGGGTATTACCAAACCCGATATTTACAGAACCGGTGTGGTAGGCGCGGGCATTCCATTATAATATTTGGCGCCGCCGGGGGCTTTCCCCTCCAGTAAGTGGTGTAGCGCAATTTTTACACCAATAAGTGGGGACACCCATACCTTACCACACCAACACTGGTGGCAGCAAGAAAGGTCCTATCAGTAAACCTAATAGTAAAAGAATTCCGCGTTTTTGAAGAGGCAAGTTGAGTTAGCCTACATAGTAGCCTATTGTGGTTACATATAAAAAAAATCACAAAGAGAATTTTTTTTATCTGGGCTGTGCCTTGTTAGATAATAATAAGTAATAAAATTTAAGAATAAATAAACCACGCGAATAATTAACTTGTGAGACAAGGCAGGCTGCGCCGCCCACGTAGAATCGGCAAATTAAAACGCAACAGTTTTTTACGAAAAGATAAAAAGAGACATTGGTCAAAGGATTTTCATTTGGACGGAAGACGTTAAGTTAAACTAGAAGTAATAGCGGACAAACGGAGAATTCAGACAAGATCAGGAAAGGGACAGTTGGAAGAATCGGATACGAATTCGAAAAAAACGTGGTAAAACAAAAATCGTATTCAGACACACAATTGTATGCGACTCCCGCTGGAAATACCCCAAGAAAAACACCATCAGATAGAACCATATATCACTCAGGGGGTGAAATAGACATTTCTGACACATGTGAAGGGGAAATATTCAAAACAAAATCAGTAATAGAGTGATCTCCGGTACAAACCGTGGAGGAAGAAAAGAGTTTGAGGCAGATTCAAAAAGAATTATTCCCAGAGAGAGAAACCCAGACAAAAGAAACAGTGGCGATAATACATGAAGAAAAATAATTATATGAAAATACGGGTAAAACAAGACAAACCCACCCTTCAGATGAGGTACAAAATGTAGGGGAGCTGCGGGTAAGAGAAAATATAATTATAGAACGGACAAACTCAGAAAACGAATTAAGAGGATATAAAGACAGAGAGACCATAGTAGGCCAAGTGTCAGGAGTAGTAGAATCTCAATTTCCAGCAGGGGCTCACGAAAAGTACTCAAATAGATACGACACAACAAATATCAAATTTCATGAAGGAAGAGAGAATAGCCAGAGAATGAAAGGAAGAGGCTGATAGAATAGCTAGATAAAAGAAGGAAGAGGCTGACAGAATAGCCAGAGAACCAAAAGAGAAGGAAGATAGAGAAGAAAGAGAGAATATCAGAATAGATAGAGAAAAAAAGAAAGAGGCTGATAGAATAGCCAGAGAACGAAAGGAAGAGGCTCATGGAATAGCCAGAGAACGAAAGGAAGAGGTAAATAGAGAGGATAGATGAGAACTAATGCAAATAATTGCAGGGAAGAATTCCCAGGAGTATCAGGAATTGTCCACAGTAAATTTAATGCATGCAGTTAACTTTCAACCAATGAAAGAGAATGAAGATGTACATTTGTACAACTACAACTTAGAAAAAAACACGGAATTACATGGATTACCGAAAGAAAATTGGGTGACAAGAATACAGCCGCTCCTTAACTACAAAGCACAAATGGCATATAAAGCATTACCGATGCACTACTCAAAAGATTTTGAAAGACTAAAACAAGTCATTTTTATAGAGTTTCAACTCTCCCCCGAGCACTTTCAAAGGAAGTTTAGAAGCGAAAGAAAATGAGACAACGAAACTTATATAGATTTTGGGTACAAATTGAAGGATTTGTGTTTAAAATGGCTAGAATTAGTAAATAATAGAATGTTAGAAGACACAGAGGAGATAAAGAAAAAATTGACAGAAGTGATAGATAAAACTTTAATAGAAAAACTTGTAGAAAATACGCACAGAGAATTGAAAATATATTTGAAAGAAAAGAACTCAAAAACAAGTGAAGAAATGGCGGAAATTGCAAATAGGTGGCA
>NC_142795.1:454838-502626 GCF_049724085.1 Artemia sp. Qi Xiang Cuo | reverse complement strand
CAATGTTTAGGAACCGGAGGGGAATTCCCGCTCGCTTGGAAAGGTACCAATGAAAGGCAAGCAAAACTGTCTCCCATCCCTCCAAAAATATTTTATTCAGAGATTTCTTGTTAAAAAATTATCCAATCACTAATTAGAATCAATCACACTCCTATTATTCAAACATTAATTAATATCGTTCATAGTGTCCAATTTGCGAAATCCTTATCCCTTTTTGCAAATTTCAATCAAACAATTCCGATTGTAAAAGCGTGTTTAATCACGTTACTTGGAAAGGTATCCATAAGTACATGCTCTGAAAAGGTGCCAAGGAACGTAATCTCTACGGTTCTTGTATAATTCCATGTGCAATTGATATCAATAGCAATAACCAGTCTGGTAATCTGCCTTGGAAAGGTGCCAAGGAACATAAAGTAGTAGAAGTATAAGTTAGCACTCTACTCCTATATAGGCCGCCGAGTTCGGCTGCTAAACAATTTGTAGAAAAGTTCGATGAACTTAGCTCGCTGATGACCCAAAGAAAGTGTAAGTTAATGATGTTGGGTGATTTTAATATTTATATTAGTAATGTACATAGGAATGTGAATTCAATGCTTTCGAATAATGTTGCCGTTGACTTTGTAACGATTTGTATGTCCGCGGGTTTGCTTCCAACATGCCGGATCCCGACGAGAAACACGGAGTCGTCAGCATCGTTAATTGACAATATTTTCACAAATTTCGAGACGCTGGGTTGTAACGTTATAGTTGATGATACTTCTGACCATTTTTAGATCCTGTGCGACCTTCAAACGGGTTTTCCCCTAAACCCTCTTCATTGAGGTCAAGAAGACTGGACACTGCTTCAATTGATAAACTGAAAATTTTACTGTCCCAAGTCGAATGGTCTCCCTGCTTAGAATGTGACGACGTGGACAAAGCTCCTGAATACTTCATCAACCAGTTTGAAATAGTACTTAATAAGGCATGTTCTTTATCAAGCCGGCAAGCTAGGCGTTATATTAAACCAAAGAAACCATGGATTACAGCTGCTGTTCTGTCCTCTATCCATACCAAAAATAACCTCTTCAGGAAATTCATGGCAGATCCTACACATGAAAATCAGGCCAAATTTCGCCAGTAGAGAAATTGTCTGGCAAAGTTACTGCGACAAGCGAAGCAGTCATACTATCTTCATGAATTTCAAAATGCTAAAGGGTCCCCAAAAAAGACTTGGTTGATTATTAATGAATGCCTTGGGAAAAAGAAGATGAAAAACCTTCCAGAAGAGATATTATCACCAAAAGACAATAAAATTGTAAAAGGAAAGCGAAATGTTGTTTGTGTCCTAAATGAGCACTTCGCAAATATTGGTCACGTAACATCGCTTGAGGCACCAACTCGAAGTTTACCCGATTCAGCATATTCTACTTACATGCCACCTCCATCGGATTGCTCTCTTTTCCTAACGCCGGTGTCAGCGGACGAATTACTGCAAGATATACACCAACTGAAGAATGGGTTGTCGGAAGGTACGGATGGCTCGTCGACAAGCCCAATAAAACGGATAATGCCTGGTGTTACAGAATTTTTTATTCATTTTATCAAGTTAAGTTTTTCAAGTGGACGTTTACCAGCTTGCTTAAAGTCTGCACGCGTTTTAGCCCTGCATAAGGGTGATGACGTGAAAGATCCAACAAACTACATGCCAATCTCAATCTTATCTTCATTTGCAAAAGTAATTGAACGATGTCTTTACAACCGCATGGTGAAGTTTTTTGATAAGAAAGGATGTTTTAATGACCTTCAGTTTGGATTTAGGAAGGGTCATAGCTCTGAACATGCGATTCCGACACTCAAACAGTTTATACACGACACTTTGGATAAAAAAGAAATTCCGGGTACTATATTTATAGATATATGAAAAAGCGTTCAATACTATTTGTCATGCAATTTTGCTTCGTAAACTGGAAAGTTATAGTATACGCGGACCTGCAAATTCTCTGATTGAATCATATTTAACTGGGTGCAGTCAGTTTGTGGATTGTGGAAATGCTACCTCTTCACTACTTGGTATCACTGGTCAAGTCGGCGTTCCTCAAGGGTCCATACTTGGACCTCTACTTTTTCTTATTTATCTTAATGACATCAAAAGGGCGCTGGAAGATCTCGGGCTAAATGTCCTATTCGCTGATGATATGGCCTGCACAGTGAGCGGTGCTGATGAAATGTCGCTTAAGAGGAATATGTTGGCAGCTTTCGAGAGGACAGAAACTTGGTTTAGTGCAAATAAATTATCTGTTAATATGTCAAAAACCAAGTTCATGATTTTCTCTCGTACTGACCAGTCTTTACCGGAACTTAGTAGACTACCCATTGATGAATATACTTATTTAGAGCGTGTATCTACTATGAGATATTTAGGTGTGCTAGTTGATCAGAATATGAGTTGGAAAGAACACATTGCTAAATCGCGGATGAAGTTGGGAAGGAATTTTGGAATATTGCGGTATTTGAAAATTATTCTATCTTTTCATGCAATGAGATTGGTATATTTTGCCCTAGTCCATTTTTATCTGAATTATTGTACCTTCATTTTTCTGAACATATTTAAAAACCATAAAAAACCTTTTCAAAAGCAGCACAATTAAGCACTGCGTATCTCGAAAGCTTTCATCCTTTCCCTAATACCATCAAAATCACAGATCAAAAGTATATATTCTTTCCTTAATATATTACCAGTGGAATTATTATTATCTTTTCATGGATTGATGTTTTGTGTTAAGTATTTTGCTAAAATTCTACCGAAAATTTTCTATGCTATGGATCTATTTAACCAATGTGAGCACAATTATGGAACGAGGGGATCTTCTAAGTATGTCGAACCCCGAGCATACACTGAGAGATCGAGGTTCTCACTCAGGCACTGCATAACCAAACTTTGGAATGTGCATGAGTCGGGTCTTAATATTGGTCTTTCAGTTGGTACACTGCGGGGTCATTTAAAAACTCTTTTACTAACCCTTTCATCATTTTAATATATTTTTTTAATTCAGTTATGGTCTTCCTGCTGGCACATTCTATTGATAGGGTTTCCCCACGGCTTCACTTCACTATTTTTGGTGTTTTGTTTTAGTTTGTTCTCCATTTGGCTGCTGGCTTGGGGTGATGCTTGGTAAGTCATAAATTTTTCTTTCTTCTTTATCTATTTACAAAAGAGTGTCATTATGTACAAATGCAATTATATATTATGTTTTTTTTGTTTTTATTTGTTATCAGTTGCCTGGTAATACGAGCTAGACTCTCAGCCGGGCATACCCATATTGTAGTTGTATTTGGTTTGTAAATAAAGATTGTTGTTTTATTTATTAATTTTTTAGTTTAATTTGGCATCACTTCTGCACAATGAGCTCAGTTTAATGATTGACTGTCATTCTGGATCTGAAAAAGACATTTCATGATCATTTTGTAGACAAGTTCGAAGTGAAGTAATCTTATTAGCATTAAGACTACTGACTCGCTTTAAAATTTGTATTACAACTTGAAATTCGCCGTTTTATAGCGAGAAATAACTGTATCTCCAGAGTCCATATTATGGTTTATATAATAATAATTTATTTATTACCCACTAAGAAAAATAAGTATATTAAATCAAGAACAAAAAAAAACAAAAAAACAGCAAACTCCCACAATTAAAAATTATTTAAATAAAACGACATAAATTATGGTGCGCAGTAAGACCTGCAGATAACGACAGCTTTCCCACAAGCACAGTCATTTTTCCCGTAAATCAGGGAGGCCAAATCGCGATATTAGATGCCGGTTGCGGAACCACGGAGGGAGGCACAGAAGTTACCGAGAAAATTTAAAATAATAAGTCCTGATCTCAGTAATAAGTCGAGATTTCAGATCTTTAGGCTTCAGAATTGGAAGAAAACCAGATACAAAAGAATAGAATGTTCGCAAAATGAAGAATATAATTTCCCAAGCGCTTTTCTATTGTACCTCCCTCTATTTGCAACAATATTTGAACATCCTATATGATTTTTTTTTGCATTAGAAATTGTCAGAACCCGAAGTGTTTTGAGATTATTACCAATGTGAAAACCAAGCCACCGAAAAGAAGACACACAGGGAACAGAGAAAAAACCACAGTTAAGAGGGAGACTCGCACTCGAATTAAATGAAGTATATTCGCACTTATCAACGTTCAACATAAGCCCAATCCGTCTGAACTGGTCTGAGATCAAGCTGAAAGAAATTGAGAGCCCAGCCCTAGAACAACTGGCAAGGAGAACATCGTCCGCATAAGCAAGATACGAGACATCAATTCTATCAGAAATGAAAGTCGAAGGCCAAGATGAAAGGATAGGAGCAATACATAACTTAAAAATAGTTGGAGAAAGCACACTACCTTGACGGACCCCACGCCGAAGAAACACCTTTGAATCAGAAACTACTCCATTTCATTTTACCCGAATAAAAGACTTTGAAAACCAGTACCGTAACAAAACTACAATAGAAAGGTTAATATTGTTGGAAAAAAGGGAATATAGTGCATGTGAGTGGACTATACTATCGAAAGCTTTCGAAAGATCAAGAGCACAGATATGAAGAGGAGATTTATTATTAATAGATTGCAACAGGAGGGAAGCTAGAACACGATGGGCGTGCTGACATCCCAGCCTTTTTTAAAAGCCAAATTAGTTTTCACCAAAATCAACACTTTCTGAAATGAAATGGAGAAGATTATATTCAAATATTTTGCAAAGATTGCACGAAACAGTAATTGGTCCATAAGAAAAACAAGTAGAGTCCTCTGTTCCATTTCTATCAAGCCCCTAGGAATTACTATGCTATTCTATAGAAGCTCCACACCTTTTCAAAGAGAGTCAGTACTCCCTCACATGGTATACACTACAGTTTCACGTGCACATTGCAAAAAGCATGCAAACCTATAAAGTGGCCAAACACGTTTTGAGAGTATAATTGTTTTGTTTTTTTTAAATCGAAAACTAGAGATTGTCAAATTTCGTATTTAGGAATGATTTTGTAGGAAAACCTGTCTATCACCCATGCGTTATCCACTGTTCCATTTCTTTGAAGTATGTGCTATCAAGAGCGGTTTCTGATTTGTTGGACAATTGCCTTTAGCCAAGAATAGTTTGATCTGAAAAAATATTTTTGGGGGGATGGTTTGATGACAGAAGGATCTCTTAGAGTAGTTATAGTGTGATAGTGGGGGGGGGGGTGAGTTCCTAGCAAAAAACCGTTTGGATGACTTGAAATAAAATTTGTTAAACAATAAATCTCTGAAAAAATATATTTGGGGGACTGGATTGATGGCAGAAGGATCTCTTAGAGTAGTTATAGTGTGATAGTGGAGGGCGAGTTGCTAGCGAAAAACCCGTGTGGATGACTTGAAATAAAAAATTTTAACAAGAAATCTGAAAAATTTTTTTGGGGGATGGGTTGATGGCAGAAAGATCTCTTAGAGTAGTTATAGTGTGATAGGGGGGCAGCGGCGGATCCAGGGGGGGCCGGGGCCCTGGGCCCCCCCCCAAGATTTTCTGGCGTCCTCTCATCCATCGTGCAAACGACCCTTTTTTGTGAATGATTCAACTAAGGCCGACGCTAAAAAAAAAATCGGATACGCCGTCATTTTTTACTTTCTTTTTATCACATTATCTAAAGTTCAAATCCGACACTGCACGAATCATGATTATTGGGTTTATTTTTGGGACGTGCTAAACGAGCAAAACATTTTGTGAATGCTTACGAGAAACGCATCTCTTTGGGGAGTTGCGTGGGTGGTTAGATCCAACCGGCGGGAGGCTAGGCGCGAGCGACCCTGCCACTGCCTTCGGAGTATTTTTGCTCCGTGTGTTAGACCAGTTAGATGGAAACGCATTTAAAATGGATCGGAAAAAAAAAAATCAGGGCATGAATATAGAACAGAGAAGAAACAAAGAATGATGGCGGAAAGCCGTAAAGGATCGAGGGACATCTCTGATTATTTTGCCAAGAAAGATCATATTAAAGGTAAGCTTTTAAAGATAGAACAATAAGGAAGGAGTGTCGTTTAAAGTGGGTATCAACACTTCTAATTTCTAGCTTTAGCCCATTGTCGGATAGCTTTCCTGATAAGGCTCATTCGTCAAGCTTCATCGCTCACCAGCTGCTTTTGTTGTTATATATTGCATACGGTCCCTCTTGTACAGTGTTCTTCGTATGCAATTTGTCCGAAGCGTTTGACCTGATTTTTACCAGCCCACTCGTCTCGCCTGACGGTTATGATATTGGCTTAAAGCAGTATTTTTACCGACACACTGTGTCAGCTCTGAAATTATCTTTCAAATTCTTGCAGTTAAAGCTCTCTCTTTAGCCTTGTAAACTTCGGTGATAATTGTTTTGGGTTTCAGCTCTTGAAAAATATTTGTTAGCATATGTCGGGGATTGGTTCTTGGGGTTGCAAATTAAATTAGTGATGTTTAGGGTGGTATTTTATTTTAAAGTCCGGGTTTCCTAGAAATAGTTTTGGGGTATGAAAGTTCAAGATTGTTGGGGGAGTTTAAAGTTAATGTTGCTGATTCAGTTTATTTTCAAATTTAGTTCCAATTCTGCCTTCACCATGTTGAGAGTTAAATCTACTAAAGCAAGCCATTATACAAAGTGTATATACGTTTACAATAAATGTCTTGTGCAAACTTTAAAAGAGAAACTTTTTTTGTTAGATGTTGAGACGACGGCAACTTCTGATGCCCACTCTGAGTCGACGGTCGGAATGCACAAAAACGCATTCAACCGGGAGAACGAACTGTCACCAACAACTCCGTTCACTTCACAGACGGCCTTCATAACAAACTTCGGCGAAACGACACACACTGATCAGCTGACTGAAGGATCAAGAAGCAGTACTCAAACCTTGGTGGTACATAGCCCAACACTGATTTCACAGTCCCCGCACCCGCAGCAGAATCAAAGCGCTATTTTTTCGCCTGAAACTGACTTCACGCCGTCGAATGACTTTGGTATTGCAGTAGCGCTGAAAGAGCGAAATCAGTTGTCTTCTGGCGAAATTATGTTTTTTATGAACGAAAGGTGGAAGCCAAAGAACCCATCTGATCTTCCAGTCTCGACACAAAAGAGAAAAGGTGGCGAAGTCAAGCGTCGCTTGAATACCGAACATCTTGCCCGGTATCCTTGGCTCGCAGTGAGTCGTCATCCAGACCACGAAGGCCTTTGGTGCAGTGTTTGTGTTTTGATGAGGACCAACGAAAGCGGAGGAGGATGGTCGGCTTTATCTGGAGGCGGCGGAGGGCAAAAAATACGAAAGTTGGTCTTGAAACCGCTAAAAGACTATTCGAAACTTACCGGGAAAGATGGTGCGCTGACAAACCATGCTGAAGCACAGTTTCACAAACACTGCCAGGAAAAAGCTGCCGCGCTGCTAACAACGTTTCAGCGCGGTAGTCAAGATCAAGATATCAGGAATGCTCTGGACTGTGAAAGGGTCAAGCAAATACAGCAGAACCGTGCACTCTTGAGAAGTGTTGTTGAAACTGTCAAGCTTTGCGGGGCACAGAATATCCCCCTTCGTGGCCACCGTGATGATGGCAAACTTGATATCCAAGACTCTGATGTCATTACAGCAGTAAACGACGTGAATTTCCACCACCTACTTCGGTATCGGATTCAGAGTGGAGACTCGCAACTTAAAAATTTACTTGAAAATGCACCGAGCAACGCCAAATATCCGAGTAAACAGATCCAGAATGAACTGATTGGAACAATTGGGGAAATGATAAAAACCGAAGTAGTGAGAAAAGCAAACAAAGCAACGGTTTGGTGTCTTCTTGCGGACGAGTCAACAGACAGGCAGACCAGGGAGCTGATGGTCATTGTTTGTCGTTGTGTGTGTAAAACCGAGCAGGGATACGTGATTCGAGAAGATCCTTTTGCAGTTGTCGATGTCTTTCAAACCCTGTCAAGACTCGCTGGAGATGAGGAAAGTGACGACGGTAGAAGCATCGAAGAGAAGCTAGACGGCAAGAGCCTCGGGAAGCTGCTGTTGAGTGAGGTCAGGAAGTCAAATCTGGATTTGTCAAAGTGCGTTGGTCAAGGATACGACAAAGCTGCTAGCATGGCAAGCTTGACAAATGGTGTTGCTGCTGAAGTTAAACGCCAGTGTGAACTGGCAGATTACTTCCACTGTGTGAGCCATGCCACAAATCTCTCATGTTCAAAGATAGTTTCAGTTCCCATTCTGCGCAATGCCCAAGACGTTGTTCGAGACACAATTTCTCACTTCAGCTCAAGTGCCAAGAGAACAAGACTTCTAAAAAAGCATCTTATCGCGGACAAAGCTAAAACAGAGACACTCATCAGTCTTTGTACCACGAGATTTGTAGAGAGACACGAAGCAATCAGCAGGTTTTGGGACTCCCTTCCGTCGATCGTTTCTGCTCTGCAGGAGATGGAAGGATGGCATGATCGAGAGGCAAGTAGCAGAGCTTATGCATTACGATCCTGCATTGAAAAATCAGATACACTCGTAGGACTGGTTTGCCTGAATTCGTTTTCGTCGATCATGAAACCTTTGGCCGAGTCACTACAACAGAAGGAGGGTGACCTCGTGAGAGCCTTGTCCCTCATTAGCAGCGTGAAGGCAATGCTGGAAGATATGCGATCACATGCCGAAACCAAATTCAGACTGCTTTACGAAGATCTTCTGAAAATGGCCGAAAAGATTGATGCTACCATCAAGGTAACGCAGCCACGCATAGCTTCACGTTCTACATACCGGGCAGGGGTACCCAAGATAGATCCAGAAAGTCATTATAGGATGGCGGCATTTATTCCAGCCCTGGACGCCATGCTGCTTGATTTTACGGAGCGGTTCAGCTGCCATTTTACGAATGCTGCAAAACTTTCAGCTTTGATCCCGGCTGTGGTTAATGGCAAACGCTGGGAGGACGTTCAGCCAGGGTACGAAAAGTACAAGGAGCTGCTCGTGGGTACGGAGATAGACGTTAAAACTGAGTTCGAGATTTGGAACAAGTATTGGTCTAAGGAAACCGTGCAAAAACCGAAAACAGCTATTTCAGCGCTGAACAGTTGTCAGGAAAATGTATTTCCCAACATCTTCGCATTGTTGACAATTCTCGCGACAATTCCTGTGTCAACCTGTGAAGCAGAACGAATGTTTTCAAAGGTTGACAGGACATGTTCATCAATACGAAGCACGATGACTGAAGAGAGGTTGGAGGCTCTACTACTCATGCAGACTTACAGAGACGAACTGCCGAAAACAGACGATGCTATCGATATGTTCGCTCTCAGAAAAGCTCGCCGATTGAGTTTAGTTGTGTAGTGTGGTACTGTTTTTATTTTATTTTGCTACGTTTTACCTTTATGAGCATATTTGGCAGTGTTTTCATATAAATAAAGAGCTATCAAATTAGTCCTGTATAATCATTTTTTGGCGCCCTGTGTCCGGCGCGGCCCCCCCAAGATTTTCCTCTAGATCCGCCGGTGAGGGGGGGGCGAGTTGCTAGCGAAAAACCCGTGTGAATGACTTGAAATAAAAAAATTTTAACAAGAAATCTCTGAAAAAATATTTTTGGGGGGATGGGTTGACGGCAGAAGGATCTCTTAGAGTAGTTATAGTGTGATAGTGGGGGGCCAGTTGCTAGAGAAAAACCCGTGTGGATGACTTGAAATAAAAAATTTTAACAAGAAATCTCTGAAAAAATATTTTTGGGGGCGGGATGGGTTGATGGCAGAAGGATCTCTTAGAGTAGTGATAGTGAGCTCGTGTGGGGCGAGTTGCTAACAAAAAACCAGTGTGAATGACTTGAAATAAAATATTTTAACAAGACATCTCTGAAAAAGATATTTTTTGGGGGGATGGGTTGATGGCAGAAGGATCTCTTAGAGTAGTTATAGTGTGAGAGTGTGGGGTGAGTTGCTAGCGAAAAACCCGTGTGGATGACTTGAAATAAAAATTTTAACAAGAAATCTCTGAAAACATATTTTTGGGGGGCTGGCTTGATGGCAGACGGATCTCTTAGAGGAGTTATAGGGTGAGAGTGGGGGGCGAGTTGCTAGCGAAAAACCCGTGTGGATGACTTGAAATAAAAATTTTTAACAAGAAATCTCTGAAAAAATATTTTTGGGGGGATGGGTTGATGGAAGAAGGATCTCTTAGAGTAGTTACAGTGTGATAGTGGGGGCGAGTTGCTAGCTAAAAACCCGTGTGGATGACTTGAAATAAAAATTTTTAACAATAAATATCTTAAAAAATATTTTTGGGGGGATGGGTTGATGGCAGAAGGATCTCTTAGAGTACTTATTGTGTGATAGTGGGGGGCGAGATGCTAGCGAAAAACCCGTGTGGATGAGTTGAAATAAAAAAAATTTTAACAAGAAATCTCTGAAAAAATATTTTGGGGGATGGGTTGATGACAGAAGGATCTCTTAGACTAGTTATAGTGTGATATTGGGGGGCGAGTTGTTAGCAAAAAACCCTTGTGGATGACTTAAAATAAAAAAATTTAACAAGAAATCTCTAAAAAAATATTTTTGGGGGATGGGTTGATGGCAGCAGGGTCTCTTAGAGTAGTTATAGTGTGATAGTGGGGGGGGGGGGGGGCGAGTTGCTAGCGAAAAACCCGTGTGGATGACTTGAAATAAAAAATTTTAACAAAAAATCTCTGAAAAAATATTTTTGGGGGGATGGGGTGATTGCAGAAGGATCTCTTAGAGTAGTTATAGTGTGATAGGGGGGGGCGATTTGCTAGCGAAAAACCCGTGTGGATGACTTGAAATAAAAAATTTTAACAAGAAATCTCTTTGGAAAAATATTTTGGGGGGGATGGGTTGATGGCAGAAGGATCTCTTAGAGTAGTTATAGTGTGATAGTGGGGGGGGGGGCAAGTTGCTAGCAAAAAACCCGTGTGGATGACTTAAAATAAAAAAATTTTAACAAGAAATCTCTGAAAAAATATTTTTTGGGGAAAAGGTTGATGGCAGAAGGATCTCTTAGATTAGTTATAGTGTGATAATGGGGGGGCAAGTTGCTAGCGAAAAAACCGTGTGGATGACTTGAAATAAAATTTTTTAACAAGAAATCTCTGAAAAAATATTTTTAGGGGGATGCGTTGATGGCAGAAGGATCTCTTAGAGTAGTTATAGTGTGATAGTGGGGGGGGCGAGTTTCTAGAGAAAAACCCGTGTGGATGACTTGAAATAAAAAAATTTTAACAAGAAATCTCTGAAAAAATATTTTTGGGGGGATGTGTTGATGGCAAAAGGATCTCATAGAGTAGTTATAGTGTGATAGTGGGGGGCCAGTTGCTAGCGAAAAACCCGTGTGGATGACTTGAAATAAAAAATTTTAACAAAAAATCTCTGAAAAAATGTTTTTGGGGGGGATGGGTTGTTGGCAGAAGGATCTCTTAGAGTAGTTATAGTGTGATAGTGGGGGGCGAGTTGCTAGCGAAAAACCCGTGTAAATGACTTGAAATAAAAAATTTCAACAAAAAATCTCTGAAATAATAATTTTGGGGGGATGGGTTGATGGCAGAAGGATCTCTTAGAGTAGTTATATTGTGATAGTGGGGGGTGAGTTGCTAGCGAAAAACTCGTGTGGATGACTTGAAATAAAAAAATTTAAAAAAAATCTCTGAAAAAATATTTTTGGGGGGATGGCTTGATGGCAGAAGGATCTCTTAGAGTAGTTATAGTGTGATAGTGGGGGCGAGTTGCTAGCGATAAACCCGTGTGGATGACTTGAAATAAAAAATATTAACAAGAAATCTCTGAAAAAACATTTTTGGGGGGATGGGTTGATGGCAGAAGGAGCTCTTAGATTAGTTATAGTGTGATAGTGGGGGGTGAGTTGCTAGCGAAAAACCAGTGTGGCTGACTTGAAAAAAAAAAAAATTAACAATAAATATCTGAAAAATTTTTTTGGGGGGATGGGTTGATGGCAGAAGGATCTCTTAGAGTAGTTATTGTGTGATAGTGGGGGGGGCGAGTTGCTAGCAAAAAACCCGTGTGGATGACTTGAAATAAAAAAATATTAACAAGAAATCTCTGAAAAAATATTTTTTGGGGGATGGGTTGATGGCAGAAGGATCACTTAGGGTAGTTGGAGTGCGATAGTGAGGGGGGAGTTGCTAGCGAAAAACCCGTGTGAATGATTTGAAATAAAAAATTTTTAACAAGAAATCTCTGAAAAAATATTTTTTGGGGGGATGGGTTGATGGCAAAAGGATCTCTTAGAGTAATTATAATTTGATACTGGGGGGCAAGTTGCTAG
This sequence comes from Artemia sp. Qi Xiang Cuo, assembly GCF_049724085.1. Classification (NCBI taxonomy): domain Eukaryota; kingdom Metazoa; phylum Arthropoda; class Branchiopoda; order Anostraca; family Artemiidae; genus Artemia; species Artemia sp. Qi Xiang Cuo. The sequence goes on along the minus strand of NC_142795.1, from coordinate 490,322 downwards.
CGAAAAAACCGTTTAGATGACTTGAAATAAAAATTTTTAACAAGAAATCTCTGAAAAAATATTTTTGGGGGGATGGGTTAATGGTAAAAGGATCTCTTAGAGTGGTTATTGTGTGATAGTGGGGGGGCGAGTTGCTAGTGAAAAACCCGTGTGGATGACTTGAAATAAAAAAATTTTAACAAGAAATCTCTGAAAAAATATTTTTGGGGGGATGGGTTGATAGCAGAAGGATCTCTTAGAATAGTTATAGTGTGATAGTGGGGGGCCAGTTGCTAGCGAAAAACCCGAGTAGTTATAGTGTGATAGTGGGATACCCCACGCCGAAGAAACACCTTTGAATCAGAAACTACTCCATTTCATTTTACCCGAATAAAAGAGTTTGAATACCAGTACCGTAACAAAAGAACAATAGAAAGGTTAATATTGTTGGAAAAAAGGGAATAGAGTGCATGTGAGTGGACTATACTATCGAAACCTTTCGAAAGATCAAGAGCACAGATATAAAGAGGAGATTTATTATTAATAGATTGCAACAGGAGGGAAGCTAGAACACGATGGGCTTGCTGACATCCCAGCCTTTTTTAAAAGCCAAATTGGTTTTCACCAAAATTAACACTTTCTGAAATGAAAGCGAAAAGATTATATTCAAATATTTTGCAAAGATTGCACGAAACAGTAATTGGTCCATAAGAAATACCAGTAGAGTCCTATGTTCCATTTCTATCGAGCCCCTAGGAATTACCATGCTATTCTATAGAAGCTCTACACCTTTTCAAAGAGAGTCAGTACTCCCTCACATGGTATACACTACAGTTTCACTTGCACATTGCAAAAAGCATGCAAACCTATAAAGTGGCCAAACACGTTATTGTTTCTTTTTCCAAATTTTTTCGTCATTGTTTCCAAACACGTATAATTGTTTCTTTTTTTTTAATCGAAAACTAGAGATTGTCAAATTGCGTATTTAGGAATGATTCTGTTGAATAACATGTCGATCACCCATGCGTTATCCACTGTTCCATTTCTTTGAAGTATGTGCTATCAAGAGCGGTTTCTGATTTTTTTGGACAATTGCCTTTAGCCAAGAATAGTTTGATCTGAAAAAAAATTTTTGGGGGGATGGCTTGATGGCAGACGGAGCTCATAGCGCTGTTAGAGTGTGATAGTGCGGGGCGGGTTGCTAGCGAAAAACCCTTCTGAATGATTTGAAATAAATTTTTTTAACAAGATATATATGAAAAAAAGTTTTCGGTGGGATGGGTTTTTGGCAGAAGGATCTCTTAGAGTAGTGATAGTGTGATAGTGGAGGTCGAGGTGCTAGCGAAAAACCCGTGTGGATGACTTTAAATAAAATTTTTTAACAAGAAATCTCTGAAAAAATATTTTGGGGAGGATGGGTTGATGGCAGAAGAATCTCTTAGAGTAGTTATAGTGTGATAGTAGGCGAGTTGCTAGCTAAAAACCCGTGGGGATGACTTGAAATAAAAAAATTATAACAAGAAATCTCTGTAAAAATATTTTTGGGGGGATGGGTTGATGAAAGAAGGATCTCTTAGAGTAGTTATAGTTTGATAATGGGGGGCGAGTTGCTAGCGAAACACCCGTGTGGATGACTTGAAATAAAAAAATTTTAACAAGAAATCTCTGAAAAAAAAATTTTTTGGGGGGATGGGTTGATGGCAGAAGAATCTCTTAGAGTAGTTCTAGTGTTATAGTGGGGGGCGAGGTGCTAGCAAAAAACCCGTTGAGATGACTTGAAATAAAAATTTTTAACAAGAAATCTCTGAAAAAATATTTTTTGGGGGATGGATTGATGGCAGAAGGATCTCTTAGAGTAGTTATAGTGTGATAGGGGGGGGCGAGTTGGTAGCGAAAAACCCGTCTGGATGACTTGAAATAAAAATTTTTAACAAGAAATCTCTGAAAAAATATTTTGGGGGGGATGGGTTGATGGCAGAAGGATCTCTTAGAGTAGTTATAGTGTGATAGTGGGGGGGGGCGAGTTGCTAGCGAAAAACCCGTGTGGATTACTTTAAATAAAAAAATTTTAACAATAAATCTCTGAAAAAAATTTTTTTGGGGGGATAGGTTAATTGCAGAAGGATCTCTTAGAGTAGTTCTAGTGTGATAGTGGGGGGCGAGTTGCTAGCGAAAAACCCGTGTGGATGACTTGAAATAACAAATTTTAACAAGAAATCTCTGAAAAAATATTTTGGGGGGGATAGGTTGATTGCAGAAGGATCTCTTAGAGTAGTTATAGTGTGATAGTGGGGGGCGAGTTGCTAGCGAAAAACCCGTGTGGATGACTTGAAATAAAATTTTTTAACAAGAAATCTCTGAAAAAATATTTTGGGGGGGCTGGAATGATGGCAGAAGGATCTCTTAGAGTAGTTACAGTGTGATAGTGGGGGTGAGGTGCTAGAGAAAAACCCGTTTGGATGACTTGAAATTAATATTTTTAACAAGAAATCTCTGAAAAATTATGTTTGGTGGGCTGGGTTGATGGCAGAAGGAGCTCTTAGAGCAGTTAAAGTGTGATAGTTGGGGGCGAGTTGCTAGCGAAAAACCCGTGTGGATGACTTGAAATAACATTTTTTAAGAAGAAATCTCTGAAAAAATATTTTTGGGGGGGGGTGGGTTGATGGAAGAAGGATCTCTTAGAGTAGTTACAGTGTGATAGTGGGGGGGGGGAGTTGCTAGCGAAAAACCCGTGTGGATGACTTGAAATAAAAAATTTTAACAAGAAATCTCTGAAAAAATATTTTTGGGGGAATGGGTTGATGGCAGAAAGATCTCTTAGAGTAGTTATAGTGTGATAGTGGCGGGGCAAGTTGCTAGCAAAAAACCCGTGTGGATGACTTGAAATAAAAAAATTTTAACAAGAAATCTCTGAAAAAATATTTTTTGGGGAAAAGGTTGATGGCAGAAGGATCTCTTAGAGTAGTTATAGTGTGATAGTGGAGGGCGAGTTGCTAGCGAAAGACCCGTGTGGATGACTTGAAATAAAAAATTTTAACAAGAAATCTCTGAAAAAATATTTTTGGGGGGATGGGTTGATGGCAGAAGGATCTCTTAGAGTAGTTATAGTGTGATAGTGGGGGGGGGGCGAAATTCTAGTGAAAAACCCGTGTGGATGACTTGAAATAAAAAATTTTTAACAAGAAATCTCTGAAAAAACATTTTTGGGGGGATGGGTTGATGGCAGAAGGATCTCTTAGAGTAGTTATAGTGTGATAGTGGGGAGCGAGTTGCTAGTGAAAAACCCATGTGGATGACTTGAAATAAAAATTTTTGACAAGAAATCTGTGAAAAAATATTTTTTGGGGGGATGGGTTGATGGCAGAAGGCTCTCTTAGAGTAGTTATAGTGTGATAGTGGGGGGCCAGTTGCTAGCGAAAAACTCGTGTGGATGACTTGAAATAAAAAAATTTAACAAAAAATCTCTGAAAAAATATTTTTTGGGGGATGGCTTGATGGCAGAAGGATCTCTTAGAGTAGTTATAGTGTGATAGTGGGGGGCAAGTTGCTAGCGAAAAACCCGTGTGGATGACTTGAAATAAGAATTTTTAACAAGAAATCTTTAAAAAAATATTTTTTGGGGGATGGGTTGATGGCAGAAGGATCTCTTAGAGTAGTTATAGTGTGATAGAGGGGGGCAAGTTGCTAGCGAAAAACCCGTGTGGATGACTTGAAATAAAATTTTTTGACAAGAAATCTCTGAAAAAAATATTTTTGGGGGGATGGGTTGATGGCAGAAGGATCTCTTAGAGTAGTTATTGTGTGATAGTGGGGGGGGGGGGCGAGTTGCTAGGAAAAAAACCCGTGTGGATCACTTGAAATGAAAATTTTTAAAATGAAATCTCACAAAAAATATTTTTTTGGGGGAGGGGGTGAGGGCAGAAGGAGCTCTTAGAGTAGTAAGCGTGTGATAGTGGGGGGCAAGTTGCTAACAAAAAACCCGTGTGGATGACTTGAAATAAAAATTTCTTAAAAAAGAAATCTCTGAAAAAGATATTTTTTGGGGGGATGGGTTAATGGTAAAAGGATCTCTTAGAGTAGTTATTGTGTGATAGTGGGGGGGGGCGAGTTGCTAGCGAAAAATCCGTGTGGATGAATTGAAATAAAAAATTTTTAACAAGAAATCTCTGAAAAAATATTTTTGGGGGGTGGGTTGATGGCAGAAGTATCTCTTATAGTAGTTAATGTGTGATAGTGGATGGCGAGTTGCTAGCGAAAAACCCGTGTAGATGACTTGAAATAAAAAATTTTAACAAGAAATCTCTGAAAAAATATTTTTTGGGGGGATGGGTTAATGGCAGAAGGATCTCTTAGAGTAGTTATAGTGTGATAGTGGGATACCCCACGCCGAAGAAACACCTTTGAATCAGAAACTACTCCATTTCATTTTACCCGAATAAAAGAGTTTGAATACCAGTACCGTAACAAAACAACAATAGAAACGTTATTATTGTTGGAAAAAAGGGAATAGAGCGCATGTGAGTGGACTATACTATCGAAAGCTTTCGAAAGATCAAGAGCAGAGATATGAAGAGGAGATTTATTATTAATAGATTGCAACAGGAGGGAAGCTAGAACACGATGGGCGTGCTGACATCCCAGCCTTTTTTAAAAGCCAAATTAGTTTTCACCAAAATCAACACTTTCTGAAATGAAATGGAGAAGATTATATTCAAATATTTTGCAAAGATTGCACGAAACAGTAATTGGTCCATAAGAAATACAAGTAGAGTCCTATGTTCCATTTCTATCAAGCCCCTAGGAATTACCATGCTATTCTATAGAAGCTCTACACCTTTTCAAAGAGAGTCAGTACTCCCTCAAATGGTATACACTACAGTTTCACGTGCACATTGCAAAAAGCATGCAAACCTATAAAGTGGCCAAACACGTTTTGAGAGTATAATTCTTTTTTTGTTTTTTTTTAATCGAAAACGAGAGATTGTCAAATTTCGTATTTAGGAATGATTTTGTAGGAAAAGCTGTCTATCACCCAAGCGTTATCCACTGTTCCATTTCATTGAAGTATGTGCTATCAAGAGCGGGATTTTTTTGGACAATTGCCTTTAGCCAAGAATAGTTTGATCTGAAAAAATATTTTTGGGGGGATGGCTTGATGGCAGAAGGATCTCTTAGAGTAGTTATAGTGTGATAGGGGGGGGTGAGTTGCTAGTGAAAACCCGTGTGGATGACTTGAAATAAAAAATTTTAACAAGAAATCTCTGAAAAAATATTTTGGGGGGGATGGGTTGATGGCAGAAGGATCTCTTAGAGTAGTTATAGTGTGGTAGTGGAGGGCGAGTTGCTAGCAAAAAACCCGTGTGGATGACATGAAATAAAAAAATTTTAACAAGAAATCTCTGAAAAAATATTTTTGTGGGGATGGGTTGATGGCAGAAGGATCTCTTAGAGTAGTTATAGTGTGATAATGGGGGGCGAGTTTCTAGCGAAACACCCGTGTGGATGACTTGAAATAAAAAATTGTTAACAAGAAATCTCTGAAAAAAAATATTTTTGGGGGGATGGGTTGATGACAGAAAGATCTCTTAGAGTAGTTCTAGTGTTATAGTGGGGGGCGAGTTGCTAGCGAAAAACCCGTGTGGATGACTTGAAATAAAAAATTTTAACAAGAAATCTCTGAAAAAATATTTTTGGGGGAATGGGTTGATGGCAGAAGGATATCTTAGAGTAGTTATAGTGTGATAGTGGGGGGGGGGGGCAAGTTGCTAGCAAAAAACCCGTGTGGATCACTTTAAATAAAAAATTTTTAAAAAGAAATCTCTGAAAAAATATTTTTGGGGGGATGGTTTGATGGCAGCAGGATTTCTTAAGAGTACATATAGTGTGATAGTGAGGACTGAGTTGGTATTAAGTTAATCGTGTGGCCGACTTGAAAAGAAAATATTTAACATGAACCGTCTGAAGAAACATTTGTTGGGCGATGGGTTGATGCCAGAAGGATAACTTTCAGTACTTATAGTGTGATAGTGGGGGGGGGGGGGCGAGTTGCTAGCGAAAAAACCGTATGGATGACTTTAAATAAAAAATTTTTAACAATAAATCTCTGAAAAAATATTTTTGGGGGGATAGGTTAATTGCAGAAGGATCTCTTAGAGTAGTTATAGTGTGATACTGGGGGGCCAGTTGCTAGCGAAAAACCCGTGTGGATGACTTGAAATAAAAAAAAATTAACAAGATATCTCTGAAAATATATTTTGGGGGGGATGGGTTGATGGCAGAAGGATCTCTTAGAGTAGTTATAGTGTGATAGTGGGGGGGGGGGGGCGAGTTGCAACCGAAAAACCCGTGTGGATGACTTGAAATAAAAAAAAATTAACAAGAAATCTCTGAAAAAAATATTTTTGGGGGGCTGGGGTGCTGGCAGACGGATTTCTGAGCGTAGTTATCTTGTGCGCGGGGAGAGCGGGGTGCTAGTGAAAAACCCGTGTGGATGACTTGAAATAAAATATTTTAATAAGAAAGCTCTGAAAAATTTTTTTGTGGGGGATGGGTTGATGGCAGAAGGATCTCTTAGAGTAGTTATAGTGTGATAGTGGGGGGCGAGTTGCTAGCAAAAAACCCGTGTGGATGACTTGAAATAAAATTTATTCAACAAAAAATCTCTGAAAAAATATTTTTGGGGGGATGGGTTCATGCCAGAAGGATCTCTTAGAGTAGTTATAGTGTGATAGGGGGGGGGGCGAGTTGCTACCGAAAAACCCGGTGTGGATGACTTGAAATAAAAAAATTTTAACAAGAAATCTCTGAAAAAATATTTTTGGGGGGATGCGTTAATGGCAGAAGGATCTCTTAGAGTAGTTATAGTGTGATAGTGGGGGCGATAGTGGGGGGGATGGGTTGATGGCAGAAGGATCTCTTAGAGTAGTTCTAGTGTGATAGGGGGGGGGGGGCGAGTTGCTAGCGAAAAATCCGTGTGGATGACTCGAAATAAAAATTTTTAACAAGAAATCTCTGAAAACATATTTTTGGGGGGATAGGTTGATTGCAGAAGGATCTCTTAGAGTAGTTCTAGTGTGATAGTGGGGGGCGAGTTGCTAGCGAAAAACCCGTGTGAATGACTTGAAATAAAAATTTTTAACAAGAAATCTCTGAAAACATATTTTTGGGGGGATAGATTGATGGCAGAAGGATCTCTTAGAGTACTTATAGTGTGATAGTGGGGGCCGAGGATCGTGCGAAAAACCCGTGTGTATGACTTTAAATAAAAAATTTTAACAATAACTCTGAAAAATTTTTTTTTGGGGACTGGGTTTATGGCAGAAGGATCTCTTAGAGTAGTTATAGTGTGATAGTGGGGGGGGGCGAGTTGCTAGCAAAAAACGCGTGTGGATGACTTGAAATAAAAAATTTTAACAAGAAATCTCTGAAAAAATATTTTTGGGGGGATGGGTTGATGGCAGAAGGATCTCTTAGAGTAGTTATAGTGTGATAGTAGGGGGCGAGTTGCTAGCGAAATACTCATGTGGATGACTTGAAATAAAAAATTTTAACAAGAAATCTCTGAAATTTTTTTTGGGGGGGAGGGGTTGATGGCAGAAGGACCTCATAGAGTACCTATAGTGTGGTAGGGGAGGTCGGGTTGCTATTAGAAAATCCAAGTGGAAGACTTGAAATACAAAATTATTTGACAATAAATCTCTGAAAAAATATTTTTTTTGGGGGGATGGGTTGATGGCAGAAGGATCTCTTAGAGTAGTTAAAGTGTGATAGTGGGGGGCGAGTTGCTAGCGAAAAACCTCATGTGGATGACTTGAAATAAAAATTTTTAACACGAAATATCTGAAAAAATATTTGGGTGGGGGGATGGGTTGATGGCAGAAGGATCTCTTAGAGTTGTTAAAGTGTGAGAGTGGGGGGGGGGGTGCTAGCGAAAAATCCGTGTGGATGACTTCAAATAAATATTTTTAACAAGATATATCTGAAAAATAGTTTTTGGGGGATGGCTTGATGGCAGAAGGATCTCTTAGAGTAGTTATAGTGTGATAGGGGGGGCGAGTTGCTAGCGAAAAACCTGCATGGGTGACTTGAAATAAATTTTTTTAACAAGAAATCTCTGACAAAATATGTTTGGGGGGATGGGTTGATGGCAGAAGGATCTCTTAGAGTAGTTATAGTGTGATAGTGGGGGGGTTGAGTTGCTAGCGAAAATCCCGTGTGGATGACTTGAAATAAAATTTTTTAACAAGAATTCTCTGAAAAAATATTTTTGGGGGGATGGGTTGATGGCAGAAGGACCTCTTAGAGTAGGTATAGTGTGATAGTGGGGGACGAGTTGCTAGCCAAACACCCGTGTGGATGACTTGAAATAAAAATTTTTTAACAAGAAATCTCTGAAAAAAAAAATTTTTGGGGGGGATGGGTTGATGGCAGAAGGATCTCTTAGAGTAGTTGTAGTGGGATCGTGGGGGGCGAGTTGCTAGCGAAAGACCCGTGTGGATGACTTGAAATAAAAATTTTTAACAAGAAATCTCTGAAAAAATATTTTTGGGGGGATGGGTTGATTGCAGAAGGATCTCTTAGAGTAGCTATAGGGCGATAGTGGAGGGTGAGTTGCTAGCAAAATACCCGTGTGGATGACTTGAAATAAAAAATTTTAACAAGAAAACTCTGAAAAAATATTTTTTGGGGGGATGGGTTGATGGTAGAAGGATCTCTTAGAGTAGTTATTGTATGATAGTGGGGGGGGCGAGTTGCTAGCGAAAAACCCGTGTGGATGACTTGAAATAAAAAATTTTTAACAAGAAATCCCTGAAAAAATATTTTTTGGGAGATGGGTTGATGGCAGAAGGATCTATTAGAGTAGTTATAGTGCGAGAGTGGGTGGGGGAGTTGCTAACGAAAAACCCGTGTGGATGACTTGAAATAATTTTTTTTTAAAAGAAATCTCTGAAAAAATATTTTTGGGGGGATGGGTTGATGGCAGAAGGATCTCTTATAGTAGTTATAGTGAGATAGTCGGGGGGGGGGGCGAGTTGCTAGCGAAAAACCCGTGTGGATGACTTGAAATGAAAAAATTTTAACAAGAAATCTCTGAAAAAATATTTTTGGGGGGATGATTTGATGGCAGAAGGATCTCTTAGAGTAGTTATAGTGTGATACTGGGGGGGCCAGTTGCTAGCGAAAAACCCGTGTGGATGACTTGAAATAAAGAATTTTAACAAGAAATCTCTGAAACAATATTTTTGGGGGGGATGGGTTGATGGCAGAAGGATCTCTTAGAGTAGTTATAGTGTAATAGTGGGATACCCCACGCCGAAGAAACACCTTTGAATCAGAAACTACTCCATTTCATTTTACCCGAATAAAAGAGTTTGAATACCAGTACCGTAACAAAACAACAATAGAAAGGTTAATATTGTTGGAAAAAAGGGAATATAGTGCATGTGAGTGGACTATACTATCGAAAGCTTTCGAAAGATCAAGAGCACAGATATGAAGAGGAGATTTATTATTAATAGATTGCAACAGGAGGAAGCTAGAACACGATGGGCGTGCTGACATCCCAGCCTTTTTAAAAGCCAAATTGGTTTTCACCAAAATCAACACTTTCTGAAATGAAAGGGAGAAGATTATATTCAAATATTTTGCAAAGATTGCACGAAACAGTAATTGGTCCATAAGAAATACAAGTAGAGTCCTATGTTCCATTTCTATCAAGTCCCTAGGAATTACCATACTATTCTATAGAAGCTCTACGCCTTTTCAAAGAGAGTCAGTGCTCCCTCACATGGTACACACTACAGTTTCACGTCCACATTGCAAAAAGCGTGCAAACCTATAAAGTGGCCAAAAACGTTTTGAGATTATAATTGTTTTTCGTTGTTTTTTTTAAATCGAAAAGAGATTTTCAAATTGCGTATTTAGGAATGATTTTGTAGGAAAAGCTGTCTATCACCAATGCGTTATCCACTGTTCCATTTCTTTGAAGTATGTGCTATCAAGAGCGGTTTCTGATTTTTTTGGACAATTGCCTTTAGTCAAGAATAGTTTGATCTGAAAAAATATTTTTGGGGGGATGGGTTGATGACAGAAGGATCTCTTAGAGTAGTTATAGTGTGATATTGGGGGGGGGCGAGTTGCTAGCGAAAAACCCGTGTGGATGACTTGAAATAAAAAAATTTTAACAAGAAGTCTCTAAAAAATATTTTGGGGGGGATGGGTTGATTGCAGAAGGATCTCTTAGAGTAGTTATAGTGTGATAGTGAGGGGCGAGTTACTAGCGAAAAACCCGTGTGGATGACTTGAAATAAAAATTTTTAACATGAAATCTCTGAAAAAATATTTTTGGGGGGATGGGTTGATGGCAGAAGGATCTCTTAGAGTAGTTACAGTGTGATAGTGGGGGGCGAGTTCCTAGCGAAAAACCCGGGTGGTTGACTTGAAATAAAAATTTTTAACAAGAAATCTCTGAAAAATGTTTTTGGGGGGATGGGTTGATGGCAGAAGGATCTCTTAGAGTAGTTATAGTGTGATAGTGGGGGGGGGGCAAGTTGCTAGCAAAAAACCCGTGTGGATGACTTGAAATAAAAAAAATTTTAAAAAGAAATCTCTGAAAAATATTTTTGGGGGGATGGGTTGATGGCAGAAGGATCTCTTAGAGTAGTTATAGTGTGATAGTGGGGGGCGAGTTGCTAGCGAAAAACCAGTAAGGAGGACTTGAAATAAAAATTTTGTAACAAGAAATCTCTGAAAAATTATTTTTGGGGGACTGGGGTGACGGCACAAGGATCTCTTAGAGTAGTGAGAGTGCGATTGTGGTGGGCGGGTTGCAAGCGAAAAAACCCTGTGGAAGACTTCAAATAATTTTTTTTATTAACAAGAAATCTCTGAAAAAATATTTTTGGCGGGATGGGTTGATTGGCAGAAGGATCTCTTAGAGTAATTATAGTGTGATAGTGGGGGGGGGGGGGCGAATTGCTAGCCTAAAATCTGAGCTAATAAGGGTTTTTGACCGTAAACTCTAGTTTATTGTAAAAAAATTATGAAAAATACAATTCTCTGATTCAAATAGGAAACTGAAGTCTATTTCTGGGAAAAGGATAACAAGTTTAAGGTATCAGGTCGAAAATGGTAAAACTTAGTGTAATCTGGGAAAAAATTTTAACTAGAAATGTCTGAAAAGTGTTTTGTTGGGAGATAGGGCAATGGCAGCCGGCTGTCATGGAGTAGTTATATAGTGTAATAGTTTGGGGGCGTATTGCTTACAAAAAACCCGAGTAGATGACTTGGAAATAAAATTTTTGAACGAGAAATGGCTGAAAAGTGTTTTTGGGGGGGGGGGGATGGAGATGGGTTGCTGGCAGAAGGATGTCTTAGCGTAGTTATAGTATGATAGTGGGGGGGGGGGGCGAATTGCTTGCGAAAAAACCCGAATGAATGAGTTGAAAAAAAATTTTGAAGTAGAAATGGCTGAAAAGTGTTTTGGGGGGGATGGGGTGATGAGAGAGGGTGTCTTAGCGTAGTTATAGTCTGATAGTGGGGGAGGGCGAATTGCTAGCCTAAAATCTGAGCTAATAAGGGTTTTTGACCGTAAATTCTAGTTTTTTGTTAAAACATTATGGAAAATACAATTCGTTGGCTCATAGATGAAATTTCAGTCCAGTTTTGGATTGAAAAAAAAACTCTTTCTATAAAATCTGAACTAATAAGGGTTTTGGCCGCAAACTCTAGTTTTTTGTATGACAATTATGGAAATCGCCATTCTCTGATTCAAGGTTGAAATTTAAAGTTCATTTTTGGATCAAAAAATTAAAAAATTTCTATAAAATCTGAGCTAATAAGGGTTTTTGACCGTAAATTCTAGTTTTTGTACGACAATAACGTAATATACACAATGTGAGCTCGTAGGTGAAGCTTAAGCGCTATTTAGAAAGGACTAATAAGCAGTCTCCGTAAAATCTGACATTATAAGGGTTTTTGACAGGAAAATCGAGTTTTTTGCAAAACCGTCATGGAGGATATCATTCATTTAGTAACACGTGAAACGTAAGACCATATTTAGATTGAAAGATAAAACTATTTCCGTAAAATCTGAGCTAATAAGGGTTTTTGAACGTAAACACTAGTTTCTTGTAAGAAAATTATGGAAAATACAATTCTCTAGTTCAAAGGTGAAACTTAAGTCCAGTTTTGGATACTCATAATGATGAGGACTGATGGTTCTAATTCAATATTTTTTTCATAAAAACAAACTATTTTTTTTAAACTTCAAAATTATTCAACTTTATTTATTTTTTTATTTTTTTTTGTACGTATATTAAAATGACAAAATATGCTTACGGCTCTAACAATTGTACTCTATGATTGGTCAGAGACAAGATGTGGCTTTCCCACTGGTATTCTATGTCCGGTTATCAACACTACCTAGTCTATTGCATGTATTAAATCAGTATTTTTTACGCAGTGGAACGATAAACACATAAGTCATATCTTTGAAAAAAAAGTGAACATGGAGCATTTTAATAAAGTGTGTTCACATAACAAGGTTATTGTAGCATTGAATGTCGACAAGAAGAAGTATTTAAACTATGAAACAAGTACAAGTGGTAGCACTATTGGAAATATATGCATGCATTGTCATGACAGTAAGGAATTAAATTTCTTTGGACTACCGAAAAAATTCAGTTCTTATGTTGGTGGTTATGCGAGATTGAGATCTCCAGGGATGATTGCACTCAAAGAGAATGCCAAAATAAAAATAATCGTTGATGATAGAGGACAACTCCTTGCTACTGTTGCAGGTAACACATTACCTACTGATACATCCAATCGTCAGCTTTCGGGTATTAGCATTCAATGGAAGGTCAATAAAAGAAAGGCCTACTCTTCTACTAATATCTTAAACCATATCTTGTCTACGTGCCGAAACTGTTACCTGTGTAAAAATAATGTGATAATAGACAGTGACATTGCCAGAAAAATAAAAATGGCATTTTCAGAAAATATCACTATGGAATATAAAGATGAATCGATGAAAAACAAAGCACCAGCAAACGTTACTGCCATTGATCAAACAGTCAATGAATCAAATAATACCAAAGACGAAAAGCAAATTAAGCCTGTTGATGAGACACCAGTAAAAATTGTGTATGACTAAAAATGGAATAATGATTATTCTACTGATTACGAACTAAGAGAAAACAGTAGCTACAATATCAAGAGAGAACATGGTGAACTATTCTATGGAACAGATTCAAAATTTCCAAAGTTAATCATTGATATTAATAATGTATCATAATATATTTTTGTATTAATATTCTACATAGCATTATTTCATTAAAAATATTACATTGTTATGTGTTTATTATTTTTAAATTAAACTATCATATCAAACGTTTAGAATGTCTATTAAAACATCGGAGATGTAAGAAAAGCAATTTAAATACATCTATTATCAGACTCATTGGATAACATTGACAAAATTTAGGTATCAGAATGAATAGATTCTTTATCAACATCCATTGTTGGATATGTCATTATGTCATTATGAAAAAATTATAAGTAAGTAAGTAAGTAACAAACTCTTTCTTGAATTCACCTCTTGGATACACAATACAGAAGTTTTATTCAGGAAATTATGAAAAAAAAAATTTAACAAATTCTTTATTAACATTTATTATCGATTGAAGTCACTTCCTAGACAGACAATACAGCAATTTCACAAAATCTAAGTATAAGAGTCATTAAATTCTGTATATACATCCATTTCTCGGATACATAGAAAATAGTTGACAAAATCTAAGTGTTAGAGTGAATAAATTTTATTTATCAACATCTTTTGTCAGATACATCGAATAAAATTGTCAGATTCTAAGTGTCAGAGTGAATATTTTTTTTTTATCAACATCCTTTGTCATATACATCAAATAAAATTGACAAAATCTAAATTTTAGAATGAATAAATGCTTTAACAACATCCTTTATCGGATATGTCAGATAAAATTGACAAAATCTAAGTATCAGAGTGACTAAATTCTATATCAGCATCCTTTTATCGGATACATAGGATAAAATATCGGATAAAATTGACAAAATCTAAGTATCAGATTGATTAAATTCTATATCAACATCTATTACTCAGGTACATGGGATAACATTGACAAAATGTAGGTATCAGAATGAATAAATTCTTTTTCAACATCCGTTGTTGGATATGTCACTATGTCATTATGAAAAAATTGTAAGTAAGTAAGTAAGTAAGTAAGTAAGTAACAAACTCTTTCTTGAATTCACCTCTTGGATACACAATACAGAAATTTAATTCAGGAAATTATGAAAAAAAAATTGAACAAATTCTTTATTAACATTCATTATCGATTGAAGTCGCTTCCTAGACAGAAAATACAGCAGTTTCTCAAAATCTAAGTATAAGAGTGATTAAATTCTATATCAACATCCATTTCTCGGATACATTGGAAAAAGTTAACAAAATCTAAGTGTTAGAGTGAATAAATTTTATTTATCAACATCTTTTGTCAGGTACATCGGATAAAATTGACAAAATCTAAGTGTCAGAGTGAATAATTTTTTTTATCAACATCCTTTGTCAGATACATCTAATAAAATTGAAAAAATTTAAATTTCAGAATGAATAAATGCTTTAACAACATCCTTTATCGGATATGTCGGATAAAATTGACAAAATCTAAGTATCAGAGTGACTAAATTCTATAACAGCATCCTTTTTTCGGATAAATAGGATAAAATATCGGATAAAATTGACAAAATCTAAGTATCAGATTGATTTTTTATCAACATCTTTTATCTTTTACAACATTTATAATTATAAAAATCTAAATATCAGAGTGAATAAGTGCTTTTTTAGCGTGCTTTGTTAGATATTTTGAATAAAATTTACAAAGTCGAAAGAGCTTTATTTCATTTTTAAGGTTAATTTAGACAAGGTTACGTGCGCGCACGTAATCTCGTCATTTATTCACTCTGATATTTAGATTTTGTTAATTATACTTGTTGTAACTGATAAAAGATGTTGATAAAAAAATCAATCTGATACTTAGATTTTGTCAATTTTATCCGATATTTTATCCTATGTATCCGAGAAAAGGATGCTGATATAGAATTTAGTCACTCTGACACTTAGATATTGTCAATTTTATCCGACATATCCGATAGAGGATGTTGTTAAAGCATTTATTCATTCTGAAATTTATATTTTGTCAATTTTATTTGATGTATCTGACAAAGGATGTTGATAAAAAAAATTATTCACTATGACACTTAGATTCTATCGATGTTATCCGATGTATCTGACAAAAGATGTTGGTAAATAAAATTTATTGACTCTAACACTTATATTTTGTTAACTTTTTCCTATGTATCCGAGAAATGGATGTTGATATAGAATTTAATCACTCCTATGCTTAGATTTTGTGAAATTGCTGTATTGCCTGTCCAGGAAGTGACTTCAATCGATAATGAATGTTAATAAGGAATTTGTTCAATTTATTTTTATAATTTCCTGAATTAAATTTCTGTATTGTGTATCCAAGAGGTGAATTCAAGAAAGAGTTTGTTACTTACTTACTTACTTACTTACAATTTTTTCATAATGACATAATGACATATCCAACAACGGATGTTGATAAAGAATTTATTCATTCTGATACGTAGATTTTGTCAATGTTATCCCATATACCTGAGAAATGGATGTTGATATAGAATTTAATCAATCTGATACTTAGATTTTGTCAATTTTATCCGATATATTATCCTATGTATCCGAGAAAAGGATGCTGATATAGAATTTAGTCACTCTGATACTTTGATTTTGTTAATTATATCCGACATATCCGATAAAGGATGTTGTTAAAGCATTTATTCATTCTAAAATTTAGATTTTGTCAATTTTATTCGATGTATCTGACAAAAGATGTTGATAAATAAAATTTATTCACTCTAACACTTAGATTTTGTCAACTTTTTCCTATGTATCCAAGAAATGGATGTTGATATAGAATTTAATCATACTTAGATTTTGTGAAATTGCTGTATTGTCTGTCTCGGAAGCGACTTCAATCGATGATGAATGTTAATAAAGAATTTGTTCAATTTTTTTTTCATAATTTCCTGAATAAAATTTCTGTATTGTGTATCCAAGAGGTAAATTCAAGATACTTAGATTTTGTAAATTTTATCCGACATATCCGATCAAGGATGTTGTTAAAGCATTTATTCATTCTGAAATATAGATTTTGTCAATTTTATCCGATGTATTTGACAAAAGATGTTGATAACTAAAATTTATTCACTCCAACGCTTAGATTTTGTCAACTTTTTCCTATGTATCCGAGAAATGGATGTTGATATAGAATTTAATCACTCTTATACTTAGATTTTGTGAAATTACCGTATTGTCTGTCTCGGAAGCGACTTCAATCGATAATGAATGTTAATAAAGAATTTGTTCAATTTTTTTTTCATAATTTCCTGAATTAAATTTCTGTATTGTGTATCCAAGAGGTAAATTCAAGAAAGAGTTTGTTACATACTTACTTACTTACTTACTTACAATCTTTTCATAATGACATAATGACATATCCAACAATGGATGTTGATAAAGAATTTATTCATTCTGATACTTAGATTTTGTCAATGTTATCCCATGTGTCTTAAGTTTCACATTAAGTTTCACATTTGAATCAGATAGATTTAAGTTTCACATTTGAATCAGAGAATTGTATTTTCCATAATTTTCTTACAAAAAACTAGAGTTTACGGTCAAAAACCCTTATTAGCTCAGATTTTAGGCTAGCAATTCGCCCCCCACTATCACACTATAACTACTCTAAGAGATCCTTCTGCCATCAACCCATCCCCCCAAAAATATTTTTTGATAGATTTCTTGTTAAAAAATTTTATTTCAAGGCATCCATACGGATTTTTCACTAGCAACTCGCCCCCCACTATCACACTATAACTATTCTAAGAGATCCTTCTGCCATCAACCCATCCCCCCCAAAAAAAAATTTCAGAGATTTCTTGTTAAAATATTTTATTTCAAGTCATCCACATTGGTTTTTCGTTAGCAGCTCGCCCCCCACTATCACACTATCACTACTCTAAGACATCCTTCTACCATCAACCGATCCCCCCAAAAATATTTTTTCAGAGATTTCTTGTTAAAAAATTTTATTTCAAGTCATCCTCACAGGGTTTTCACTAGCAACTCGCCCCCCACTATCTCACTATAACTACTATAAGAGATCCTTTTGCCATCAACCCATCCCCCCAAAAATATTTTTTCAGAGATTTCTTGTTAAAAATTTTTATTTCAAGTCATCCACACGGGTTTTTCGCTAGCAACTCGCCCCCCACTATCACCCTATCACTACTCAAAGAGATCCTTCTGCCATCAACCCATCCCCCAAAAAAATATTTTTTCATATATTTCTTTTTAAAAATTTTTATTTCAAGTCATCCACACGGGTTTTTCGCTAGCAACTCGCCCCTCACTATCACACTATAACTACTCTAAGAGTTCCTTCTGCCATCAACCCAGCCCCCAAAAAATATTTTTTAGAGATTTCTTGTTAAAAAATTTTATTTCAAGTCATCCACACGGGTTTTTTGCTAGCAACTCACCCCCCCCCCACTATCACACTATAACTACTCTAAGATATCCTTCTGCCATCAACCCATCCCCCCAAAAATATTTTTTCAGAGATTTTTTGCTAAAAATTTTTATTTCAAGTCATCCACACGGGTTTTTCCCTAGCAACTCTCCCCCCACTATCACCCTATAACTACTCTAAGAGATCCTTCTGCCATCAAGCCATCCCCCGAAAAATATTTTTTCAGAGATTTCTTGTTAAAAAATTTTACTTCAAGTCATCCACACGGGTTTTTCGCTAGCAACTCACCCCCCACTATCACACTATAACTACTCTAAGAGATCCTTCTGCCATCAACCCATCCCCCCAAAAATATTTTTTCAGAGATTTCTTGTTAAAAATTTTTTATTTCAAGTCATCCACGCAGTTTTTTCGCTAGCAACTCGCCCCCCATTATCACACTATAACTACTCTAAGAGATCCTTCTGCCATCAACTCATCCCCCCAGAAAATATTTTTTCAGAGACTTCTTGTTAAAATTTTTTATTTCAAGTCATCCAAGCTGGTTTTTCGCTAGGAACTCGCCCCCCCCCACTATCACACTATAACTACTCTAAGAGATCCTTTTGTCATCAACCCATCCACCCAAAATATTTTTCCAGATCAAACTATTTTTGGCTAAAGGCAATTGTCCAAAAAAATCAGAAACCGCTCTTGATAGCATATACTTCAAAGAAATGGAACAGTGGATAACGCATGGGTGATGGACAGCTTTCCCTACAAAATCATTCCTAAATACGCAATTTGACAATCTCTAGTTTTAGATTTTAAAAAAACAAAACAATTATACTCTCAAAACGCGTTTGGCCACTTTATAGGTTTGCATGCTTTTTGCAATGTGCACGTGAAACTGTAGTGTATACCATGTCAGGGAGTACTGACTCTCTTTGAAAAGGTGTAGAGCTTCTATAGAATAGCATGGTAATTCCTAGAGGCTCGATAGAAATGGAACATAGGACTCTACTAATACACTCTGACGAAGTTTTCCCACGCTTCAAAACTGAGGTGACTGTGCCAAAGAGAAAACTGTCGGGAACCATAGAAGTAGATAAACACATCTGAAACAGTAGCAGAAGCTGATCCATCAAAGTTGGGCAAACTACTTTTAGATGATAAGAAGAAATTCCGTCTTGATCAACAGAGCTTGATCTTCATTTCGAGTAAAATTAGGTGAGACCAAGATATTACCCGATAAAATAATCCATTATTTTTTATGCTGTTTAATGACTCCAAACTTATTATTTTTATACCTAAGTTTTTAAAATAATTTTAATTGTATACTGAAAGGTACTGATATCACAGCTCCTGTAAGACTACGAAAATCGTTTTAGATAAGTTTGTTGTCGTGAGGCTACGTATTTACTTTTGAATCCTAAATCAATATTCCTGTTTTTTTATGCTTGGCTTTTGTGAATCAGTAAAGCGCTAGTTTTCTGTAATCCTATAAAGATAGGGAAATAACACCAGTTGATTTGTTTTCACTAGTTTTATTGATATATGTTATATAGGCTGTGAAGTAATAATTTTTGTTTGTTTTAAAGTTTCAAATACGCTATTTACTTCCCTCTGAAAAACTTTGATTTTTAAATTAATAACTGACATACTCCACTCTTCAGGCCAAAAAAAGGAAAGTAGCAGATTTTTGATGGTGGATTAACCACCTTCAAGCCAAGTCAGCTTTCAAAAATTGTGACTAATACTGAGACAAAAACTCTTCGTTATACTTGCATATTATAGACAAACAAATACGTAATGTGAAAGCTGCTTTAGGCAGAATAGGGGTAGTATTCTATTTTGGTACTGGTGAATTATGCAGGCCCACCACTATAGACTGTATCAAGGAAAACAGTCACGAAACCCGTCAAACGGGTTATTTGCAAAAGACCGCAATACATAAATGGTTGCAAAGCCGTGGTCTCTCAATGAGCTAAAATATTTAAACGATTGATTTTTGGGGTTTAGGGGAGGGAAAGGTTCCTAGGTTAGGTTACGCATTTAATATATGCTATGCTTTATCCCCCCCCCCTAATTTGCAATACATAGCCCAAATTTGTTTCTAAACTATTATTTATTCATCCTATTTATTTTATTTGATTAGCATTAACCAAACTTCACTTCTTCGCAGTGCCTGTATAATGTACCAGTGCCGCTTCTTTTTATCCTAGTGTTTATTTGTTACATTTCTTTATACATCTGATTAAAGCTACAAGCATTGAGTTTTCTGGAACGACTGCGAACACTTATTCATGGGACAGGGGCGTAAATTCATGACAATGGTGGGGGAGGCACAAAAAAATTTTTGAAATCCGGGGAGATATGAAAATTCCTAAAATGTATTGAAAATATCAATGAAAAACACAAAGTGTTTTTCTTTTAATCTCAGGAATCCTGCTATTTCCCTGCAATTGACGCTCCTGTCAGGGGGTTACTTGAGCAATGTCCTGGGCTATTGGCTTCTGTAACAAGAGACTGAGTGTGACAATCAGGTGAAGACCGAATCATTTGTTTGATCTACGGATCAGCAGGAGATATATGAAAATCATTGATTGATGAGATCTCTTAGCATGAGCTTTTACAGAGAACTCTTATCATGTTCTACCAGCGACTAAAGATGTCAAACCAAAATGATTTAAAACGGATGTTTTTGTTTCTTTAAGAGAAGTTATCAGGAAAAATTTGAAATAGTATTTTGGCTGGTATTTTGTAAAAAAAAAAAATTTATGAAATAAATATTTCTCTCTCTAAAAGAAATAACTAATTATATAGGTATTTATATTATGATATGACATAGTATATTACGATATAGTGTGTGTTTTGTGTTTGTGTGTGTGTTTGTGTGTTTGTATGTGTGTGTGTGTTTTTGTGTGTGTCTATTTTTTTTTGTGTGTGTTTTTTTTTTTGTGTGTGTGTGTGCGTGTGTGGGTTTTTGAGTGTGTGTGCATTTTGTGTGTGTTTTCGTGTGTTTTTGTGTGTTTTGTGTGTGTGTTTATATGTTTTTCAAATGTTAGAAGACGCTTAGAATAATGATGGAAGATGTCGTAGGGATGCTAGAGAGTAGTTATAGTTTGGTACTGTGGCGTGAATGGCTTGCGAAACCCGAATAAATGACTTGAAGTAATAATTTTAGCAAGAAATGTCTGAAAAGTGTTGTGAGGGGAGATGGGACAATGACAGAGTAAGTAAGTGTGAAGGTCCTAGACCCTTAAGGTCCAAACCAGCGATGCTGAGCTCCGTTTCATGGCCCTTCAGCCAGGAAGTGCAGTGGGGGGCTGGGGGCCAGCCATTCTGTACTCTCACACATCCTTCTTGATTACCTTCCCCAGATTTCTCCAGGTACCCATTTAGAGCTGGGTCGACTCTGGCTAAGCTTACAGAGTCCCACCACTGACCCGCGTCCCAAACCAAATAACTGCCCACGCCAGGGATCGAACCGTGTCGAATAATGGCATAGGGGTGTTAAAGAGTAGTTATAGTGTGATACTATGGCATGAATTGCCTGCGAAAACCCAAATGAATGACTTGAAGTACAATTTTTAACATGTAGTGTTTTGGGGGAAATGGGACGATGACAGAGGACTGCTAGAGAGTATTTTTTGTTTGTTAGTGTGGCGTGAATTGTCTGCAAAAACCCAAATGACCTACTTGAAGTAAAACTTTTAACCAGAAATGTCTGAAAAGTGTTTTGGGGGATATGGGGCGATGACAGAGGTATGCCACATGGGCAGTAATAGTATAACATTGAAATGCGTAAAGTGTCAAACACTAGTAAAGAAAGAGGAGCTTCTCTGTTTTCAAAAATATAGTGTTTAATGGGATATTTTAGTTTATTTTAGGGGTGAAATAGGTTGAAAATGTCCTAAGGGGTGACGGCTGGTGTTATGTGGAGGGCTGGTGCTAGTGTCAAAATAATCTCGTAGCGCAATTCCGCTCTGGGCCATAAGTATACTTTTTAATGGTTTAGATATCTACCCTTCTCGCAATATGATCTTCCAAGCTCTCCCATTAGGTATCTTTGCTTAAGATATACATCGCTGTTAATACGCAGCACGCGTCTGTCTGTGTTTGTGCCGTGCCGGTGCCCCATGGGGTCCTTTTAGTCTAGCTTGCGAGATACACTAGCATCATTCATATTAGACCTGGTCACGGAAATCCTGGGAATCTTCGAGAAAAACAATGCACCAAAATTGCTAGGAATCATGCCAATAAAGAAGAAGTATTAGAACGCCTGGAATCTTGGGTGGGTTGCCATGGGTGTGAATCTTGCTAGCTGAGCGCTAGAAACAGGGATGAAGTGACGTTAAAGGGTTGCAATAGAAATGATAATTTCGCTATTACTACTACATTTAAGGTATCTCGATCAATACCGTTTTTTAACCTCCTTTATCGCCTAGCTGAAGTCTGGATTACATCCCTAAAATGAGTAGACACTGGCCAAACCCTCCCGGCAGTGCGCTGGATGGGTGGGAACAAGAATTTCTCGAAATAGAATTTTCCCGCCTTTGCGTGTTTTGATATTTTTGAAGAAAAAAATGTGCCCTGGGGTGCGTCGGGTTGAGACAAACCTCTCGGGGGGCTTGACAATTCCTCGGAGGTGACCAGTGAGCAGGTCGGTACCTTAGTGGATGGAGGCAGAATAACAATAAATTAACACTTGAAAATTACCGCTTTTTGTAACGAAAAAACTATAAATATAACAGCGCTGAGCTGGCGAGCGGAAAAACGGGTTCCCCTCCCCCCACAGACGGCTCCCCTCCTCCCCTGGAGTCCTCCCCCTCGTATTTCTTAAATTACACAAGTTATTGCTTATATTTTATCCTTTTATAAGTCATAAGAGTGTCTAAAAATTACGTCTTCTATCAAGACACCCTCTGAAAATAATTGCTAGGGGAAAGGTGGAATCTATTTTTAGGATAATATGAAATATCCGTAAGTTTATCTCAAAGAAAAAAGGGTGTTTCCTTAAAAGTCTTTCAATAAGACCTGTTAATATGGTTTAAATATGCAACTAATATTAGTTCATCCTGGGGGGGGGGGGTGGAAGGGGGTTTGGAGCCATATGGTGATGGATGGGGGTGATGCTTTGGCAGTTTGGAGTTTTTTGTGGGGCATCATGATAAGGCTATGTTGCAAAAACTTGTTTCGCGGCATTTGAAAGCATAATTTTTATTAGGAAATGCCCTAAAGATATCTTGAGGGAGATGTAGCGATGTTATGGGGATGTATAATATCACCCATAATTTACCAGGGTGGAATGCATTGTCATTGAATAGTATACTCTAGAGCTTAAAGATAAGGTGGGAGGTGTTAAATGATATTTTCACTAGAGGGGGAGTGAAATCTAACAATAATCAATGAAACGGTGCATTTCGTCAAAATTCTTTCAATAATACCTCTTAATATGGTTTAAATATATCACTAATATTTGGTGTCCAGGGGGTGCGGGGGTGTCATATGGGCAAAATGCTATGGCGGTGTGGAGTATTTTGTGAGGCATTATATTTGGGTTGCAAAAAACTTGAATCGCGAGATTTAAAGACATAATTTTTAATATGAAATGCCTGAAAAATGTCTTGGCGGTGATGATTTCTTGTCAGGGTTGGGAGGGGGTCGTGTAATGTCATTGTGAACTACAATGAAAGCTTAACTACAGCTTAGAAAGTTAGAAAGAAAGGGTGAACTACAGCTTAAAAGTTAGCTTGGAGACATTAAGGAATTTTTTCCCATGGAAGAGGTGAAAATCTAACAGGTACTAAAAGAAATCGATATTTTACTTAAAAGCTCTTAATATGTCTTAAATTTGCATCTAATATCAACCTTATTCCTCCGATACTGCACGCTAGAGGGGGGGGCGTTTAGTCTTGATAGTGTGAAACCTAATAATCCAAGTAAAGAAACGATACATTTTTGTTTTATCGTTATTAATATCTTGAGAGCAAATGTCTCCTGGGGTGTATCAAATTGGGAGAGTAACGCATCATTCTAATGAGTGCCAGAAAAATGGGGAATTTTAGCTGTCACACAATAGGTTATTTTTAGAATATGGCTTCAGATACAAAATACTGGAAATTATTTCATGGACGACTTGCATGGGACGCTGTACCATTGGAAGGGGTCAAGAACTCTAGAAAAAGAAAAAAAATATCAAAGGTGTTTCGAGCGAAAAAATGAAATGCCGAAAAAGAGAAAATGTCATGATGCTTGTGGGCGAAAAATGTCAAAATAGTATTATCTGACAGTGATGGATGTGCCGTCCATGCATAAGATGCTCTGACCTTACATAAAGTGTTTACCACCATTAAGTTAATGAAAATAAGGCTTTGGGAGTTTCGGGTGAAAAAAAGTATTACGTGACAATATTACACAATAATTACGTAAGGTGTGAGCTGTCATTGCGTTACAAGCGGGAATTTCCTCATGGGCTCCTGTCACTAAGTAAATATCTCTCCGTTTGAAACGGGGTGTGTTGCGTGGTGTAACATGCGCTTGAAACGGGGGTGTGTACCGTGATGTCAGAGGGCTCCGGCAGAAATCCAACTTTCCCTATGCATGCCGTGACGTTGGAGAGCTCTGGTAGAAATACACTGTTATTGTCCCTATTACTGCCATAACGTCAGAGGGCTCCGGTAGAATCCTATGGGAAAAGAGATAGGGATGTCTTTGAAACTCAATGCTAATTTCCCTAGGGATGTCTTTGAACCAATGGAGGCATCACTACTCCCGTTCCTCTGAATTATGCAGGCTTATCTTAGTTTTGACAAAATTTTTGAAGAAACTAAATTTCAGCTGGGGGGAGGGGTAAGCTGAGGTTCAGAGGAGGCATTTGCCCCCTAACCCATTACAAATTACGCCCTGACAAAAAACAACTCTTTAGGTGTCTCTTTTTAAGTAGATAATGCAAATATTGCAAATATATAAATAAAATCTTCAAACAAATTCATCGAAATGATTTTACATCGATATTTTATGTAATTATCTTAAATTTTAGTTACTATGTGCCGTGTTTTGTTCTGGGATACCACCAGATGGCTAATTTGACAGTTTATGTATATGCAAATCTTTAAATTAGCCAATCGGCCAACCAGTATTTTAAGCCTAGGATTCCAGCTCAACAAAAGGAAACATATTAAGAAAACAATTCTTACTCCATATTATGTAGAATAATCCTAGTTAACACATTTTGCAGGGGGAGAGCCTTTATCTTCACTTCTTCCCTTGTTTTTCCAGTTTTTCTAAGAAATTCATGAATTTCTTAGAGCCTATATATTCACAGAATATACACCCCCACCCCCCTAATGTGAAAATATACACCTAGAATTGCATCCTCTATCTAAATATAAAATCCATTTTCATCACAAATGAACTTTACTCCCATATTAGCCATGTGGGGGATGTCCTTTGGTTCTTTACTAAGTTTTCAGCTATGCCCGATGAAACTAGCATAGGCCCCATTTATAATGAACTGTATCGGTCCTTTATGTAACTCTTTTTCGATACTGTCTCAAAGTGTATATTCTTTCATATATACAAGGGTTGGTGGCTCAGTCAGTAGAGCGTAGGCCTTGTAATCCCAATGCGTCGAGTTCGAATCTCATCCGGGCCAACTCTTTCAGTTAATTCAAAATGGATTATGCTGTTTTCTAGGAAAGTAACAAGGTTTTATTACAAACTTTTAGTCTACTAGTAATATTCAGTTGTTGTAAGCTTTACTATTCGTTCTTTGCTTTAACTAGCTGCGGAAAAAAAGAAAACCAAAATACAATAATGAAGTGGTACTTGTTCATTCTTCGGTAAAACCTCGAGAATTGAAGTTGCGCTATTTTACTGTGGTTACTGTAGAATGGTCTCCGATGGTAGAATGGTAAGCATAGCTTGTACATGAAAATGCAGTTTTGTCGTAAAAAGTGATGATTTTTGCCCTCCAATTTTTTGGTCACTTAAAAAGGGTAATATAACATTTAATCCCGGTCAAATAAGCCCTCTCGCGACATTCTAGGACCACTGGATCGATACGATTCCCCTGGGAAAAAGAAAAACAAATGAACAAGCATCCATGATTTTTCTTCTGGCAAAAAATACAAAATTCCACATTTTCACATATTCCCACATCAGATTATTAGAGGCGTGGTTCTGTTAGTACAGCATTTGACTTCAAATTAGAGTGTCTTGGGTTCGATTCCTAATTGTTTTTTTTTTCAATCATGGTTTTGTCCCCTTCTATATGATCATTTTCGGATAAGTTCACTGTTTTTATAAATGTGATGCACTCACTTTTTGAAGCATGTCCCGGGCAGGTATTTTGTCAAGCATCTTGATTTAAAGGGAATTGAGGTCATCCAGTTCATGATTTGCAATGACATTCTTAGTAGATCACTTAATCCATACCCCAATGTATGGCGTAATTTTGTCAAAATCCTGTGTGGAGGGTGTGTAAAATCTGGAGCCGATTTCCCAAATCAAATGAAAATGACAGAGAAAACTTAAAAACGAGCCATATAGTAATCAAAAAGGTAAAGACGTACTAAAGAAAACTGACTTGTTTCAGTGGATGCTTGAATTGTGCCAGGGAGGGATCTAGGATTTTTTAGGGGGGGGGGCGCGAAAATAGGTTGATCCGATAAACTTGCGTTAGGAGCAAGTTTAATTCTCGCAAATTTGCGTTAATTAAGTAAATTACACTGCATTAGACTATGTTAAGGGGGCGCGCGGCTTGATCCGCCACTGAATTATGCAGACTAATTTTAATTTTGACAATATTTTTGGAGAAACTAAATTTCATCTGAGGGTTGGAACTGGGATCTGGGGGAAAACTGTGGTCTGGGAGAGGCAGTTGTTCCCTCTGTCCCATAGGAAATTACGCTCCTTACCCCAACCGCTTGCAACTTAGTGGTAGCAGAAGTGTAGCCATGTGGTTCTGGAACCACTCAAAGTTGCATATTAAAAGAAGGATTACTTATTGTTATACTTACTTATTCAAATTATTTACTTGAAAATTCCGCTGTAATTTTGTCTCCGCACGCAAGATTGTTCATCCAAAGAGGAAGAAAAACAAAAAGAAAAAACACTTCTGTAGGAGAATTCAAGTAATTGTTCCCAAAATTTTTGAAATGAAAACAAACTTAGTTTATAATACCATTTATCGTGCCTACACAAGAAATGATCTTTTTTGGAAATTTCGACTCATTTGGAAGTAATGAATGGCTTTTATATTTAGGGATAGGTCAAATAGCTCCCTAAGCCTAAAGGCACATTTCTGTTGAGCTTGCAACATTTTCCACAAGCAGGTCAGTGTGTAAACCTGCCCGCTTAGTTAACTTTTTGTTTCGAAGCTACTTGCCTAGCGCTACTTTCTTAAGTGATGCTAAATTTAAATTTTTTAGACAAAGAATTAAAGAACTATTTCTTCTTAAAAAAAAATACAAAAAGAAACCACATTATTTTTCCCTAGATTAGATGTGACTAGAAACCAAAAAAGAAGTTTCAAACTGAAACTAAGGAGCAACATTATACCTTAAAACAAACAGAATTTATTCCGTAAAACAAAAAAGATCATGACAATGTTGTTTCTCAACTAAATTTTAATCAAAAACGAGCAGAGATTACTTTTTAAAAAAACAAAGTTTTTCCGAGGGAAGTAAAGAGCGAAGTTGAAACTTAAAACGAACAAAAATTACTATTTCACAGCCTATCTAACATATATCAATAAAACTAGTGCAAATAATTCAACTGGTGATATTTCCCTAAGTTTGTAGGATTACAGAAAACTAGGGCTTTACTGAAAACCCAAAATAATATAGGAGTGTCTGTACGGTAAAAATAAACATTCAAGGGCACTTTTAACCGTATAAAAATAAAGTATTTTTAGATTGTTGCTTCATCTATTTATTTTTTAGTTTAATTTGGCATCACTTCTACACAATGAACTCAATTCAATGATTTACTGTCACCCCCTTTCTGAAGACATTTTGTGATTATTTTGTAGATAAGTTCGAAGTGAAGGAATCTTATTAGCATTAAGACTACAGAATCGCTTTAAAATAAGTATCATAACTTGAAATTCCCCATTTTATAGAGAGAAATAACTGCATCTCCAGAGTCCATATTATGGTGGATATGTTTTTCATTTCGAGTAAAATTAGGTGAGACCAAGAACTGATAAATTAATCCATTATTTTTTATGCTGTTTAATGACTGCAAACTTATTATTTTTATGCCTAAGTTTTTAAAATAATTTTAATTGTATACTGAAAGGTACTGATATCACAGCTCCTGTAAGACTACAGTAGGGAGGGGGTTTATATCACGAAACTAAAATTGAAACTAACATTTCAAACTAACATTTGAAACTAACATTGAAACTAACAATGGTACGAACAACTTGGACGAACGAGATTACACACCTCTTTCTAGGTCAATGACCCAAATTTACATACTGTACGAACAACTGTACGAACAACTTGGAGGGATGATGTGTAATTAATACAGACATGAATTAAATTGAACTTATCGTGTACTTCGATTGTGTAAGAATTTATGACACAAAAATCAATAGGCTTCATAGGAATTTATAATGTATCTGTGCGCAGTTGCCAGAACAAAAAGAAACGTCAGAGATTAATTGACATTTTAGGTAAATTATTTGGGGGGAGACTCTCTGGTCGCTATAACAGACATGTACAAAATATGGGATGTGGGCGATATAAAATATTGTTTTTGGCAATGGAGTATGCTAAAAAATTGAAAGAAATAGAGCAATTGGTGTCCATCTGGCATTGTTAATTAACCTAGGTTTACTTTTCAACTCTGTTCTGTAAAATGCTCAATTACTATTTAAGCAGCGATTTCACTATAAAATGTTGATACTAATAGAGATGCAGATGCCAAGAAAAGAATTTTAATAATGAAATTCAGAACAATCTTTAGAAATTCTTAAAAATTAACTAGTGTTGCATGAAACTCATGATTTGGGATGTCTAGTTTGCTATTTTGGACTTTTCTGAGCTAGATTTCCTAACCTTTCGTAGGTGTATGTCTGGTTTTATTAATAATATTTGTTTTTCTAATATAGTTGGGTTTTAATTTTAAGAAATAATAACATCGATGTCTAAAATACATCTGATTTTATTAATAATATTTGATTACTTTTAATAATTAGGTACATTTTTGCATAAATTTTTTAAATAAAGATGTGTTTTAGTTTTCAGAAATATGAACATCCCAGTTTAAAATACATCTGATTTTATTAATAATATTTTCTTAGCTAGGTTTCTTAACCTTTCGTAGATGTGTGTTGCATGAAACTCATGATCTGGGATGTCTAGTTTGCTATTTTAAACTTTTTTTCTGATCTAGATTTCATAACCTTTCGTAGGTGTATGTCTGGTTTTATTAATAATACTTGGTTTTCTAATAAAGTTGGATTTTAATTTTCAGAAATAAGAACAACCATGTTTAAAATACATCGGATTTTATTAATAGTATTTGATATCTTTTAATAATTGGGTACATTTTTTAATTTTTTTAAAATAAAGTTGGGTCTTAGTTTTCAGAAATATGAACATCCCAGTTTAAAAAACATCGGATTTTATTAATAACATTGATTTTTTTTTAATAAAGTTGGGTTTGATCCAACCCCTCATTGGATACATTTTTGCATATTTTTTTTCATAAAGTGAGGTTTTACTTTTCAGAAATATGCACATCACAGTTTAAACTACATATGATTTTATTAATAAAAATTGATTTTTTTAATAAAGTTGGATTTTAATTTTGAGAAATATGAACATCACAGTTTAAAAAAATATCTAATTTTATTAATAACACTGATTTTTTTTAATAAAGTTGGTTTTTTTTCATTGAAATGCACTTTTTCAATATAACTTCCGTCTCTAAAATTCATCTCTTATTAAAATGATTTGAATATTGTTCTCGTATGTAATAGTCAATCTGTTGGATATGGATTACCCTTTACTAACATTTTTCCAAGGGGAGCTACCACTGTTTACCGACATTAAATTATTAAGAAGGCTTTTTTTCTTTGAAATATACATTTACATTATAATTTTTGTTTCTAAAATTCATCTATTATTAAAATGATTTGAATATTGGTCCCGTATGTAATATTCAATTTGGTGGATATTGATTACCCTTTACTAAAGTTTTTTTCCCACCGAACTTTTGAACATAAGAAAAATAAAGAAAACCCAATTTCTATTTCTGTATCGATCAATTTCTCAGTCACCATCTTTAATCATTCTTAAACAATACTGAAGAAAAAACCACTGTTTATCAACATTAAATTATTAAGAAGGCTATTTTTTCATTGAAATGCACATTTTAAATATAATTTTCATATCTAAAATTCATCTATTATTTTTCCAAGGGCCAAAGGCCCCCCCCCCCAATTTTTTTCTGAAATACACCTTTACATTATAATTCTTATGTCTAAAATTCATCCATTATTAAAATGATTTGAATATTGGTCTCGTATGTGGTAGCCAATTTGGTGGATATGGATTACCCTTTACTAACATTTTTTCCCATCGAACTGTTTGAACATAAGAAAAGTTTAGAAACCCCAATTTCTATTTCTGTATCGATCAATTTCTCAGCCACTATCTTTAATCATTCTTAAACAATACTGAAGAAAAAAAAACACTGTTTATCAACATTAAATTATTAACAAGGCTATTTTTTCATTGAATTGCACCTTTTAAATATAATTTTCATGTCTAAAATTCATCTATTATTAAAATGATTTGAATATTGGTCTCGTATGTAATAGCCAATTTGGGGGATATGGATTACCCTTTACTAACATTTTTTCCCCACCGAACTGTTTGAACATAAGAAAAGTATTTTAAACCGTGATGTGCATACTTCTGAAAAGTAAAACCTCACTTTATTAAAAAAATATGCAAAAATGTATCCAATGAGGGGTTGGATCAAACCGAACTTTGTTAAAAAAATCAATGTTATTAATAAAATCAGATGTTTTTTAAACTGGGATGTTCATATTTCTGAAAACTAAAACCCAACTTTATCAAAAAAAAATTTAAAAATGTACCCAATTATTTACAGAAATCAAATATTATTAATAAAATCAGATGTATTTTAAACATGGGTGTTCTTATTTCTGAAAATTAAAACCCAACTTGATTAAAAAATCAAACATTTTTAATAAAACAAGACATACACCTACGAAAGATTAAGAAATCTAGCTCAGAAAAAAAGTCCAAAATAGCAAACTAGACATCCGGAATCAAGAGTTTCATGCAACATATATCTACGAAAGGTTAAGAAAACTAGCTAAGAAAATATTATTAATAAAACCAGATGTATTTTAAACTGGGATGTTCATATTTTAAAAACTAAAACCCAACTTTATTTTTAAAAAATGCAAACAATATACCAAATTATTAAAAGAAATCACTTATTATTGATAAAATCAGATGTATTTTAAATATTGGATGTTCTTATTTCTGAAAATTAAAACCCAACTTTATTAGAAAATAAAATATTATTAATAACACCAGACATACACCTACGAACGGTTAGGAAATCTAGCTCAGAAAAGTTCAAAATAGCAAACTAGACATCCCAAATCATGAGTTTTATGCAGCACACACATCTACGAAAGGTTAAGAAACCTAGCTAAGAAAAGTCTTAAAAGTAAACCAAACACCCCAAATCATAGATTTCAGACAACACGCTCCTAGGAGAGGCTAATAAACCAAGGTCAGAAAAGTGCAAAATAGTAAACCATGCACCCCAAATCATAGGTTTACGACAACACACATCTACATACGTTAAGAACTCTAGCTTAAAAGGGAATTTTTTTGCTTTAAGTATGTTTTATGTCATTCTAAGATATGTAAAAAAAAGTTGAAATAAAATTATCATGTTAAAAAATAAAAAAAAAGTTCAAAAAAGTAAACTTCAGAAAGTACAAAAAATGGGGGAATGGGCCCAAAAAGTTGGAGTAGGGGGGGGCTTGGAGGTTGGGAGGGAGGACTGTGGAGTTTTAAGTCATTTATAGTTGCAGTCCTTGCTTATTAGTACTCATAATCGCTTGACCATTGGATTGTTGTAAGTTTCGTAGGATTTTTTTAAGGATCATTTTATTTAAATTCATCTCTTGGCATCTGAATCTTTATTAGTATCAGCTTTTTATAGTAAAAATGCTGCTTAAATGATAGTTGAGCATTGTACAGAACATAATTGAGCAGTGAAGCTAGGTTAATCCTCCATACCATATGGATACCAATTGGATCTATTGGATCTATTTCTTTTAAATTTTTATCATACTACATGCCAAAAACAATATTTTACGTCGCCTACATCCCATATTGTGTACATGTCTTTTATAGCGACCACAGAGTTTCCCCCCAAATATTTCCCCTAAAATGTCAATTAATCTCTGAAGTTTCCTTTTGTTCTGGCAACTGTGCACAGATACATTTTAAATTCCTATGAAGCCTATTGATTTTTCTGACATGAATTCTTATACAATCGAAGAACACAATAAGTTCAACGTCATTCATGTCTGTATTAATTACACATCATCCCTTAACATCGAAGCGTAAACAAATTGTGATATAACAGTTACTTAAATTCAATTCTGAAATTTCATGGGAGTCTGGTGATGTCACATCATCCTGGTCGTAATCTAACCCTGTTATTGACCTAGAAAGAGGTGTGTAATCTTGTTCGTCCAAGTTGTTCGTACAGTTGTTCGTACAGTATGTAAATTTGGGTCATTGACCTAGAAAGCGGTTTGTAATCTTATTCGTCCAAGTTGTTCGTACAGTTGTCCGTTGTTAGTTTCAATGTTAGTTTCAAATGTTAGTTTCAAATGTTAGTTTTAAATGTTAGTTTCAAATGTTAGTTTCAATGTTGTTTTCGTGGTATAAACACCCTCCCTACTCACTACGAAAAGTGTTTTAGATTAGTTTGTTGTCGTGAGGCTACGTATTTACTTTTGACTCCTAAATCAATATTCCTGTTTTTCGTATAATTGGCTTTTGTGTTTTCAGTAAAGCGCTAGTTTTCTGTAATCCTAAAAACATAGGGAAATAACACCAGATGACTTATTTGCACAAGTTTTTTTTATATATGGTAGATAGGCTGTGAAGTAATAATTTTTGTTCGCTTTAAGCTTCAACTTCGTTATTTACTTCCCTCGGAAAAACTTTGATTTTTTAAATTAATAGCTGACAAATTCCACTCTTCAGGCCAAAAAAAAGAAAATAGCAGACTTTTGATGGTGGATTAACCACCTTCAAACCAAGTCAGCTTTCAAAAATTCTTACTAATACTGAGATACAAACTTCGATATACTTGCATATTATAGACAAATGCGTAATGTGAAACCTGATTAAGGCGGAACGGGGGTAGTATGCTTTTTTGGTACTGGTGCATTATGCAGGCCCACCGCTATAGACTGTATCAAGGAAAACAGTCACGAAACCCGTCAAACGGGGTATTTACAGGAGACCGCTATAGATAAATGATTGCAAAGCCGTGTTTTCTCAATGAGTTATAAAATTTGTCAGAATTGAAGTTATCAAGTATTTTGCAATAGGTTGCATAGGTTGGATCAAGACGCTGGGTAATTGTAGACAGAGAAAAGCCAAGACAGATAGTCCAAGTAATTCCAGATTCCAGATTTGATTAGCATTAACCAAACTTGACTTCTTCGCTGTGCCCGCATTATGCACCAGTGCCAAATTCTTTTTATCCTAGTGTTTATTTGTTGCATTTCTTTGTACATCTTATTAAAGCTACAAGCATTGAGTTTTCTGTGAACGACTGCGAACAGTTATTCATGGGACAGTGGCGTAAGTTCATGACAATGGAGGGGGGGAGGCATAACACATTTTTCAAAATCTGGGGAGATATGAAAATTCCTAAAAAGTATTGAAAATATCAATGAAAAACACAAAGCGTTTTTCTTTTAATCTCAGGAATCCTGCTATCCCCCTGCAATCGACGCTCCTGTCAGGGGGTTGCTTGAGCAGCGTTCTATGCTATTGGCTTCTGTAACAAGAGACTGAGCGTGACAATCAGGTGAAGACCGAATCCTTTGTTTGGTCTACGGATCAGCAGGAGATATATGAAAATCATTGATTGATGAGATCTCTTAGCATGAGCTTTTACAGAGAACTCTTATCATGTTCTACCAGACGACTAAATATGTCAAACCAAAATGATTTAAAACGGATGTTTTTGTTTCTTTAAGAGAAGTTATCAAAAAGAATTTGAACTAGTATTTTGGCTGGTATTTTGTAAAATTTTTGTTATGAAATAAAAATTTCTCTCTTTAACAGAAATAACTAATTATATAGATATTTATATTACGATAATAAGTAATTTTAATGTTTTTTTCATTGAAAAATGAAATTCATAAGAGTCCAGCGGTTTTGGGATTTTCGATAAAGAATCACACATAAAAATGAAGCTACTAAGTTTTTAACCATTTACAACAATTACATGTCTATTTTATCTTTTTGAAAACATTACTTGGTAACAGAAAGACAAAACAATATATAACTCAGTACTTGTGTACATAATGGTACATAATCGAGAACAAACCGGTTTCGTTTGTTTGTATAAAGAGACAATTAGCTTACGCTCAGTTGAAAACAAGTGACGGTGACAGAGTAAATTAGAATTATATAATTTGAGCTATATATTTGCACATTAGGGGTGGGGTGGAGTTAGGTTATACACCCCCCCCCCCTAATGTAAAAATTTAGCCCAAATTTGATTATTAAGTACTATATTTTCATCATATTTTGGTATATTTCATTAGGAATAACCTAACTTCCCTTCTCGAGTGTGTACCATTATCTACACAATTACGTATTACTCTTACATACTTCGAAACAGATAATAAAACCAATCAACTAAGAACATGAAAAACTATTTAAATCCAAGCTAAGCAGATGTTGGAAAAAAACTCAAATTATTCGACTCAATCACAAAAACCGATTCTTCAATAAGATCGAGAATTTTTTTTTTTTACTTTCTTCAGCAGTCAATCAGTTTGATGGAGTTGTATCTGTTTCTGATGAAAGGGGTCAGGGGTATTTTTTGACAAATACTGGATTTAAGCCGGGAAAGAACAGGTAGGAACCTGATTTTTTTATATTAAGCGATTAATTGCTGCTCCCACGCCAAAAGGTCGCATCTTACATTCTTCACCCTTAGGAGGTATTTGCCTCAAATGATTTGCTAAGATGTCCTTAAAGGGAGGACCAGGAAGGTAATGTGTGTTTAATCATAAATTTGGTTCTTCTGACCCACATTGTCCCGTTGATCTTTCTTTTTAAAATTAGCTTAATGCCCATTTACAACGAAACTTTGCTAATACAAAGATTTGGCTGATGCTGATGGTGAGTGGGCCTTTAGTAAACGGTTTTTTACGCTTGTTTTAGATTTGTGAAAATATTAGATACGACCTTAGTCGTACCTGACAACAATGGTGACAGCACGTCATAGTCCTTAGTGTAGGATAAAATACAAAAAAAGAAGTTTTTCAAATGAAGGTGAGGAGCAGCATTAAAAGCTAAAACAACGAAAATGATTCCGTATATGAGGGGGGCTATCCCTTTCTCAACTTTCGATCCTTACATCTCCATGTGTACACCAAAGATCGTGTACATCATTTGTTTAGTATACAAAATTTTTTTTAACTGAAAGTACTACTACTACTACTAACAACTCACTGCAGCACCAGGCCAGTAGTGGTAGTACTATTGATTGAAAACTTACATGAAATCTTACATTGAATTTCACAAAAAGGTAGTCTAACCGG